>NW_027365772.1:0-93987 GCF_046119375.1 Phyllobates terribilis | reverse complement strand
GTGGAGATATTACTGTTTGTGCATTTACAATATTCATTGATTTTTGCCATTGAAAAACATGTTTTTCATATACCAGAAATGTTTGAAGCTACTGACTGAATGAAAGGAGCTGGCATCTCACTCTCTTTGAATCTTCTTTATCATGCTAGGATTAACAGGAAAAAGCTAAAAATTTCAGAATTGCACCGTGCAATGTGGAGATATTACTGTTTGTGCATTTACAATATTCATTGATTTTTGCCATTGAAAAACATGTTTTTCATATACCAGAAATGTTTGAAGCTACTGACTGAATGAAAGGAGCTGGCATCTCACTCTCTTTGAATCTTCTTTATCATGCTAGGATTAACAGGAAAAAGCTAAAAATTTCAGAATTGCACCGTGCAATGTGGAGATATTACTGTTTGTGCATTTACAATATTCATTGATTTTTGCCATTGAAAACTGTTTCCATATACCAGAAATGTTTGAAGCTACTGACTGAATGAAAGGAGCTGGCATCTCACTCTCTTTGAATCTTCTTTATCATGCTAGGATTAACAGGAAAAAGCTAAAAATTTCAGAATTGCACCGTGCAATGTGGAGATATTACTGTTTGTGCATTTACAATATTCATTGATTTTTGCCATTGAAAAACATGTTTTTCATATACCAGAAATGTTTGAAGCTACTGACTGAATGAAAGGAGCTGGCATCTCACTCTCTTTGAATCTTCTTTATCATGCTAGGATTAACAGGAAAAAGCTAAAAATTTCAGAATTGCACCGTGCAATGTGGAGATATTACTGTTTGTGCATTTACAATATTCATTGATTTTTGCCATTGAAAAACGTCCAGAAATGTTTGAAGCTACTGACTGAATGAAAGGAGCTGGCATCTCACTCTCTTTGAATCTTCTTTATCATGCTAGGATTAACAGGAAAAAGCTAAAAATTTCAGAATTGCACCGTGCAATGTGGAGATATTACTGTTTGTGCATTTACAATATTCATTGATTTTTGCCATTGAAAAACGTCCAGAAATGTTTGAAGCTACTGACTGAATGAAAGGAGCTGGCATCTCACTCTCTTTGAATCTTCTTTATCATGCTAGGATTAACAGGAAAAAGCTAAAAATTTCAGAATTGCACCGTGCAATGTGGAGATATTACTGTTTGTGCATTTACAATATTCATTGATTTTTGCCATTGAAAAACATGTTTTTCATATACCAGAAATGTTTGAAGCTACTGACTGAATGAAAGGAGCTGGCATCTCACTCTCTTTGAATCTTCTTTATCATGCTAGGATTAACAGGAAAAAGCTAAAAATTTCAGAATTGCACCGTGCAATGTGGAGATATTACTGTTTGTGCATTTACAATATTCATTGATTTTTGCCATTGAAAAACATGTTTTTCATATACCAGAAATGTTTGAAGCTACTGACTGAATGAAAGGAGCTGGCATCTCACTCTCTTTGAATCTTCTTTATCATGCTAGGATTAACAGGAAAAAGCTAAAAATTTCAGAATTGCACCGTGCAATGTGGAGATATTACTGTTTGTGCATTTACAATATTCATTGATTTTTGCCATTGAAAAACGTCCAGAAATGTTTGAAGCTACTGACTGAATGAAAGGAGCTGGCATCTCACTCTCTTTGAATCTTCTTTATCATGCTAGGATTAACAGGAAAAAGCTAAAAATTTCAGAATTGCACCGTGCAATGTGGAGATATTACTGTTTGTGCATTTACAATATTCATTGATTTTTGCCATTGAAAAACATGTTTTTCATATACCAGAAATGTTTGAAGCTACTGACTGAATGAAAGGAGCTGGCATCTCACTCTCTTTGAATCTTCTTTATCATGCTAGGATTAACAGGAAAAAGCTAAAAATTTCAGAATTGCACCGTGCAATGTGGAGATATTACTGTTTGTGCATTTACAATATTCATTGATTTTTGCCATTGAAAAACATGTTTTTCATATACCAGAAATGTTTGAAGCTACTGACTGAATGAAAGGAGCTGGCATCTCACTCTCTTTGAATCTTCTTTATCATGCTAGGATTAACAGGAAAAAGCTAAAAATTTCAGAATTGCACCGTGCAATGTGGAGATATTACTGTTTGTGCATTTACAATATTCATTGATTTTTGCCATTGAAAAACGTTTCATATCCCAGAAATGTTTGAAGCTACTGACTGAATGAAAGGAGCTGGCATCTCACTCTCTTTGAATCTTCTTTATCATGCTAGGATTAACAGGAAAAAGCTAAAAATTTCAGAATTGCACCGTGCAATGTGGAGATATTACTGTTTGTGCATTTACAATATTCATTGATTTTTGCCATTGAAAAACGTCCAGAAATGTTTGAAGCTACTGACTGAATGAAAGGAGCTGGCATCTCACTCTCTTTGAATCTTCTTTATCATGCTAGGATTAACAGGAAAAAGCTAAAAATTTCAGAATTGCACCGTGCAATGTGGAGATATTACTGTTTGTGCATTTACAATATTCATTGATTTTTGCCATTGAAAAACATGTTTTTCATATACCAGAAATGTTTGAAGCTACTGACTGAATGAAAGGAGCTGGCATCTCACTCTCTTTGAATCTTCTTTATCATGCTAGGATTAACAGGAAAAAGCTAAAAATTTCAGAATTGCACCGTGCAATGTGGAGATATTACTGTTTGTGCATTTACAATATTCATTGATTTTTGCCATTGAAAAACATGTTTTTCATATACCAGAAATGTTTGAAGCTACTGACTGAATGAAAGGAGCTGGCATCTCACTCTCTTTGAATCTTCTTTATCATGCTAGGATTAACAGGAAAAAGCTAAAAATTTCAGAATTGCACCGTGCAATGTGGAGATATTACTGTTTGTGCATTTACAATATTCATTGATTTTTTCCATTGAAAAACATGTTTTTCATATACCAGAAATGTTTGAAGCTACTGACTGAATGAAAGGAGCTGGCATCTCACTCTCTTTGAATCTTCTTTATCATGCTAGGATTAGCAGGAAAAAGCTAAAAATTTCAGAATTGCACCGTGCAATGTGGAGATATTACTGTTTGTGCATTTACAATATTCATTGATTTTTGCCATTGAAAAACATGGTTTTCAGTACCAGAAATGTTTGAAGCTACTGACTGAATGAAAGGAGCTGGCATCTCACTCTCTTTGAATCTTCTTTATCATGCTAGGATTAACAGGAAAAAGCTAAAAATTTCAGAATTGCACCGTGCAATGTGGAGATATTACTGTTTGTGCATTTACAATATTCATTGATTTTTGCCATTGAAAAACATGTTTTTCATATACCAGAAATGTTTGAAGCTACTGACTGAATGAAAGGAGCTGGCATCTCACTCTCTTTGAATCTTCTTTATCATGCTAGGATTAACAGGAAAAAGCTAAAAATTTCAGAATTGCACCGTGCAATGTGGAGATATTACTGTTTGTGCATTTACAATATTCATTGATTTTTGCCATTGAAAAACGTTATTTTCATATCCAGAAAATTTTGAAGCTACTGACTGAATGAAAGGAGCTGGCATCTCACTCTCTTTGAATCTTCTTTATCATGCTAGGATTAACAGGAAAAAGCTAAAAATTTCAGAATTGCACCGTGCAATGTGGAGATATTACTGTTTGTGCATTTACAATATTCATTGATTTTTGCCATTGAAAAACATGTTTTTCATATACCAGAAATGTTTGAAGCTACTGACTGAATGAAAGGAGCTGGCATCTCACTCTCTTTGAATCTTCTTTATCATGCTAGGATTAACAGGAAAAAGCTAAAAATTTCAGAATTGCACCGTGCAATGTGGAGATATTACTGTTTGTGCATTTACAATATTCATTGATTTTTGCCATTGAAAAACATGTTTTTCATATACCAGAAATGTTTGAAGCTACTGACTGAATGAAAGGAGCTGGCATCTCACTCTCTTTGAATCTTCTTTATCATGCTAGGATTAACAGGAAAAAGCTAAAAATTTCAGAATTGCACCGTGCAATGTGGAGATATTACTGTTTGTGCATTTACAATATTCATTGATTTTTGCCATTGAAAAACGTTTTTCATATTACCAGAAATGTTTGAAGCTACTGACTGAATGAAAGGAGCTGGCATCTCACTCTCTTTGAATCTTCTTTATCATGCTAGGATTAACAGGAAAAAGCTAAAAATTTCAGAATTGCACCGTGCAATGTGGAGATATTACTGTTTGTGCATTTACAATATTCATTGATTTTTGCCATTGAAAAACATGTTTTTCATATACCAGAAATGTTTGAAGCTACTGACTGAATGAAAGGAGCTGGCATCTCACTCTCTTTGAATCTTCTTTATCATGCTAGGATTAGCAGGAAAAAGCTAAAAATTTCAGAATTGCACCGTGCAATGTGGAGATATTACTGTTTGTGCATTTACAATATTCATTGATTTTTGCCATTGAAAAACGTCCAGAAATGTTTGAAGCTACTGACTGAATGAAAGGAGCTGGCATCTCACTCTCTTTGAATCTTCTTTATCATGCTAGGATTAACAGGAAAAAGCTAAAAATTTCAGAATTGCACCGTGCAATGTGGAGATATTACTGTTTGTGCATTTACAATATTCATTGATTTTTGCCATTGAAAAACATGTTTTTCATATACCAGAAATGTTTGAAGCTACTGACTGAATGAAAGGAGCTGGCATCTCACTCTCTTTGAATCTTCTTTATCATGCTAGGATTAACAGGAAAAAGCTAAAAATTTCAGAATTGCACCGTGCAATGTGGAGATATTACTGTTTGTGCATTTACAATATTCATTGATTTTTGCCATTGAAAAACGTCCAGAAATGTTTGAAGCTACTGACTGAATGAAAGGAGCTGGCATCTCACTCTCTTTGAATCTTCTTTATCATGCTAGGATTAACAGGAAAAAGCTAAAAATTTCAGAATTGCACCGTGCAATGTGGAGATATTACTGTTTGTGCATTTACAATATTCATTGATTTTTGCCATTGAAAAACATGTTTTTCATATACCAGAAATGTTTGAAGCTACTGACTGAATGAAAGGAGCTGGCATCTCACTCTCTTTGAATCTTCTTTATCATGCTAGGATTAACAGGAAAAAGCTAAAAATTTCAGAATTGCACCGTGCAATGTGGAGATATTACTGTTTGTGCATTTAAAATATTCATTGATTTTTGCCATTGAAAAACGTCCAGAAATGTTTGAAGCTACTGACTGAATGAAAGGAGCTGGCATCTCACTCTCTTTGAATCTTCTTTATCATGCTAGGATTAACAGGAAAAAGCTAAAAATTTCAGAATTGCACCGTGCAATGTGGAGATATTACTGTTTGTGCATTTACAATATTCATTGATTTTTGCCATTGAAAAACGTCCAGAAATGTTTGAAGCTACTGACTGAATGAAAGGAGCTGGCATCTCACTCTCTTTGAATCTTCTTTATCATGCTAGGATTAACAGGAAAAAGCTAAAAATTTCAGAATTGCACCGTGCAATGTGGAGATATTACTGTTTGTGCATTTACAATATTCATTGATTTTTGCCATTGAAAAACATGTTTTTCATATACCAGAAATGTTTGAAGCTACTGACTGAATGAAAGGAGCTGGCATCTCACTCTCTTTGAATCTTCTTTATCATGCTAGGATTAACAGGAAAAAGCTAAAAATTTCAGAATTGCACCGTGCAATGTGGAGATATTACTGTTTGTGCATTTACAATATTCATTGATTTTTGCCATTGAAAAACATGTTTTTCATATACCAGAAATGTTTGAAGCTACTGACTGAATGAAAGGAGCTGGCATCTCACTCTCTTTGAATCTTCTTTATCATGCTAGGATTAACAGGAAAAAGCTAAAAATTTCAGAATTGCACCGTGCAATGTGGAGATATTACTGTTTGTGCATTTACAATATTCATTGATTTTTGCCATTGAAAAACGTCCAGAAATGTTTGAAGCTACTGACTGAATGAAAGGAGCTGGCATCTCACTCTCTTTGAATCTTCTTTATCATGCTAGGATTAACAGGAAAAAGCTAAAAATTTCAGAATTGCACCGTGCAATGTGGAGATATTACTGTTTGTGCATTTACAATATTCATTGATTTTTGCCATTGAAAAACATGTTTTTCATATACCAGAAATGTTTGAAGCTACTGACTGAATGAAAGGAGCTGGCATCTCACTCTCTTTGAATCTTCTTTATCATGCTAGGATTAACAGGAAAAAGCAAAAAATTTCAGAATTGCACCGTGCAATGTGGAGATATTACTGTTTGTGCATTTACAATATTCATTGATTTTTGCCATTGAAAAACATGTTTTTCATATACCAGAAATGTTTGAAGCTACTGACTGAATGAAAGGAGCTGGCATCTCACTCTCTTTGAATCTTCTTTATCATGCTAGGATTAACAGGAAAAAGCTAAAAATTTCAGATTTGCACCGTGCAATGTGGAGATATTACTGTTTGTGCATTTACAATATTCATTGATTTTTGCCATTGAAAAACATGTTTTTCATATACCAGAAATGTTTGAAGCTACTGACTGAATGAAAGGAGCTGGCATCTCACTCTCTTTGAATCTTCTTTATCATGCTAGGATTAACAGGAAAAAGCTAAAAATTTCAGAATTGCACCGTGCAATGTGGAGATATTACTGTTTGTGCATTTACAATATTCATTGATTTTTGCCATTGAAAAACGTCCAGAAATGTTTGAAGCTACTGACTGAATGAAAGGAGCTGGCATCTCACTCTCTTTGAATCTTCTTTATCATGCTAGGATTAACAGGAAAAAGCTAAAAATTTCAGAATTGCACCGTGCAATGTGGAGATATTACTGTTTGTGCATTTACAATATTCATTGATTTTTGCCATTGAAAAACATGTTTTTCATATACCAGAAATGTTTGAAGCTACTGACTGAATGAAAGGAGCTGGCATCTCACTCTCTTTGAATCTTCTTTATCATGCTAGGATTAACAGGAAAAAGCTAAAAATTTCAGAATTGCACCGTGCAATGTGGAGATATTACTGTTTGTGCATTTACAATATTCATTGATTTTTGCCATTGAAAAACGTCCAGAAATGTTTGAAGCTACTGACTGAATGAAAGGAGCTGGCATCTCACTCTCTTTGAATCTTCTTTATCATGCTAGGATTAACAGGAAAAAGCTAAAAATTTCAGAATTGCACCGTGCAATGTGGAGATATTACTGTTTGTGCATTTACAATATTCATTGATTTTTGCCATTGAAAAACATGTTTTTCATATACCAGAAATGTTTGAAGCTACTGACTGAATGAAAGGAGCTGGCATCTCACTCTCTTTGAATCTTCTTTATCATGCTAGGATTAACAGGAAAAAGCTAAAAATTTCAGAATTGCACCGTGCAATGTGGAGATATTACTGTTTGTGCATTTACAATATTCATTGATTTTTGCCATTGAAAAACATGTTTTTCATACACCAGAAATGTTTGAAGCTACTGACTGAATGAAAGGAGCTGGCATCTCACTCTCTTTGAATCTTCTTTATCATGCTAGGATTAACAGGAAAAAGCTAAAAATTTCAGAATTGCACCGTGCAATGTGGAGATATTACTGTTTGTGCATTTACAATATTCATTGATTTTTGCCATTGAAAAACGTCCAGAAATGTTTGAAGCTACTGACTGAATGAAAGGAGCTGGCATCTCACTCTCTTTGAATCTTCTTTATCATGCTAGGATTAACAGGAAAAAGCTAAAAATTTCAGAATTGCACCGTGCAATGTGGAGATATTACTGTTTGTGCATTTACAATATTCATTGATTTTTGCCATTGAAAAACGTCCAGAAATGTTTGAAGCTACTGACTGAATGAAAGGAGCTGGCATCTCACTCTCTTTGAATCTTCTTTATCATGCTAGGATTAACAGGAAAAAGCTAAAAATTTCAGAATTGCACCGTGCAATGTGGAGATATTACTGTTTGTGCATTTACAATATTCATTGATTTTTGCCATTGAAAAACATGTTTTTCATATACCAGAAATGTTTGAAGCTACTGACTGAATGAAAGGAGCTGGCATCTCACTCTCTTTGAATCTTCTTTATCATGCTAGGATTAACAGGAAAAAGCTAAAAATTTCAGAATTGCACCGTGCAATGTGGAGATATTACTGTTTGTGCATTTACAATATTCATTGATTTTTGCCATTGAAAAACATGTTTTTCATATACCAGAAATGTTTGAAGCTACTGACTGAATGAAAGGAGCTGGCATCTCACTCTCTTTGAATCTTCTTTATCATGCTAGGATTAACAGGAAAAAGCTAAAAATTTCAGAATTGCACCGTGCAATGTGGAGATATTACTGTTTGTGCATTTACAATATTCATTGATTTTTGCCATTGAAAAACATGTTTTTCATATACCAGAAATGTTTGAAGCTACTGACTGAATGAAAGGAGCTGGCATCTCACTCTCTTTGAATCTTCTTTATCATGCTAGGATTAGCAGGAAAAAGCTAAAAATTTCAGAATTGCACCGTGCAATGTGGAGATATTACTGTTTGTGCATTTACAATATTCATTGATTTTTGCCATTGAAAAACGTCCAGAAATGTTTGAAGCTACTGACTGAATGAAAGGAGCTGGCATCTCACTCTCTTTGAATCTTCTTTATCATGCTAGGATTAACAGGAAAAAGCTAAAAATTTCAGAATTGCACCGTGCAATGTGGAGATATTACTGTTTGTGCATTTACAATATTCATTGATTTTTGCCATTGAAAAACGTCCAGAAATGTTTGAAGCTACTGACTGAATGAAAGGAGCTGGCATCTCACTCTCTTTGAATCTTCTTTATCATGCTAGGATTAACAGGAAAAAGCTAAAAATTTCAGAATTGCACCGTGCAATGTGGAGATATTACTGTTTGTGCATTTACAATATTCATTGATTTTTGCCATTGAAAAACATGTTTTTCATATACCAGAAATGTTTGAAGCTACTGACTGAATGAAAGGAGCTGGCATCTCACTCTCTTTGAATCTTCTTTATCATGCTAGGATTAGCAGGAAAAAGCTAAAAATTTCAGAATTGCACCGTGCAATGTGGAGATATTACTGTTTGTGCATTTACAATATTCATTGATTTTTGCCATTGAAAAACATGTTTTTCATATACCAGAAATGTTTGAAGCTACTGACTGAATGAAAGGAGCTGGCATCTCACTCTCTTTGAATCTTCTTTATCATGCTAGGATTAACAGGAAAAAGCAAAAAATTTCAGAATTGCACCGTGCAATGTGGAGATATTACTGTTTGTGCATTTACAATATTCATTGATTTTTGCCATTGAAAAACGTCCAGAAATGTTTGAAGCTACTGACTGAATGAAAGGAGCTGGCATCTCACTCTCTTTGAATCTTCTTTATCATGCTAGGATTAACAGGAAAAAGCTAAAAATTTCAGAATTGCACCGTGCAATGTGGAGATATTACTGTTTGTGCATTTACAATATTCATTGATTTTTGCCATTGAAAAACATGTTTTTCATATACCAGAAATGTTTGAAGCTACTGACTGAATGAAAGGAGCTGGCATCTCACTCTCTTTGAATCTTCTTTATCATGCTAGGATTAACAGGAAAAAGCTAAAAATTTCAGAATTGCACCGTGCAATGTGGAGATATTACTGTTTGTGCATTTACAATATTCATTGATTTTTGCCATTGAAAAACATGTTTTTCATATACCAGAAATGTTTGAAGCTACTGACTGAATGAAAGGAGCTGGCATCTCACTCTCTTTGAATCTTCTTTATCATGCTAGGATTAACAGGAAAAAGCTAAAAATTTCAGAATTGCACCGTGCAATGTGGAGATATTACTGTTTGTGCATTTACAATATTCATTGATTTTTGCCATTGAAAAACGTCCAGAAATGTTTGAAGCTACTGACTGAATGAAAGGAGCTGGCATCTCACTCTCTTTGAATCTTCTTTATCATGCTAGGATTAACAGGAAAAAGCTAAAAATTTCAGAATTGCACCGTGCAATGTGGAGATATTACTGTTTGTGCATTTACAATATTCATTGATTTTTGCCATTGAAAAACATGTTTTTCATATACCAGAAATGTTTGAAGCTACTGACTGAATGAAAGGAGCTGGCATCTCACTCTCTTTGAATCTTCTTTATCATGCTAGGATTAGCAGGAAAAAGCTAAAAATTTCAGAATTGCACCGTGCAATGTGGAGATATTACTGTTTGTGCATTTACAATATTCATTGATTTTTGCCATTGAAAAACGTCCAGAAATGTTTGAAGCTACTGACTGAATGAAAGGAGCTGGCATCTCACTCTCTTTGAATCTTCTTTATCATGCTAGGATTAACAGGAAAAAGCTAAAAATTTCAGAATTGCACCGTGCAATGTGGAGATATTACTGTTTGTGCATTTACAATATTCATTGATTTTTGCCATTGAAAAACATGTTTTTCATATACCAGAAATGTTTGAAGCTACTGACTGAATGAAAGGAGCTGGCATCTCACTCTCTTTGAATCTTCTTTATCATGCTAGGATTAACAGGAAAAAGCTAAAAATTTCAGAATTGCACCGTGCAATGTGGAAATATTACTGTTTGTGCATTTACAATATTCATTGATTTTTGCCATTGAAAAACGTCCAGAAATGTTTGAAGCTACTGACTGAATGAAAGGAGCTGGCATCTCACTCTCTTTGAATCTTCTTTATCATGCTAGGATTAACAGGAAAAAGCTAAAAATTTCAGAATTGCACCGTGCAATGTGGAGATATTACTGTTTGTGCATTTACAATATTCATTGATTTTTGCCATTGAAAAACGTCCAGAAATGTTTGAAGCTACTGACTGAATGAAAGGAGCTGGCATCTCACTCTCTTTGAATCTTCTTTATCATGCTAGGATTAACAGGAAAAAGCTAAAAATTTCAGAATTGCACCGTGCAATGTGGAGATATTACTGTTTGTGCATTTACAATATTCATTGATTTTTGCCATTGAAAAACATGTTTTTCATATACCAGAAATGTTTGAAGCTACTGACTGAATGAAAGGAGCTGGCATCTCACTCTCTTTGAATCTTCTTTATCATGCTAGGATTAACAGGAAAAAGCTAAAAATTTCAGAATTGCACCGTGCAATGTGGAGATATTACTGTTTGTGCATTTACAATATTCATTGATTTTTGCCATTGAAAAACTGTTTTTCATATACCAGAAATGTTTGAAGCTACTGACTGAATGAAAGGAGCTGGCATCTCACTCTCTTTGAATCTTCTTTATCATGCTAGGATTAACAGGAAAAAGCTAAAAATTTCAGAATTGCACCGTGCAATGTGGAGATATTACTGTTTGTGCATTTACAATATTCATTGATTTTTGCCATTGAAAAACATGTTTTTCATATACCAGAAATGTTTGAAGCTACTGACTGAATGAAAGGAGCTGGCATCTCACTCTCTTTGAATCTTCTTTATCATGCTAGGATTAACAGGAAAAAGCTAAAAATTTCAGAATTGCACCGTGCAATGTGGAGATATTACTGTTTGTGCATTTACAATATTCATTGATTTTTGCCATTGAAAAACGTCCAGAAATGTTTGAAGCTACTGACTGAATGAAAGGAGCTGGCATCTCACTCTCTTTGAATCTTCTTTATCATGCTAGGATTAACAGGAAAAAGCTAAAAATTTCAGAATTGCACCGTGCAATGTGGAGATATTACTGTTTGTGCATTTACAATATTCATTGATTTTTGCCATTGAAAAACATGTTTTTCATATACCAGAAATGTTTGAAGCTACTGACTGAATGAAAGGAGCTGGCATCTCACTCTCTTTGAATCTTCTTTATCATGCTAGGATTAACAGGAAAAAGCTAAAAATTTCAGAATTGCACCGTGCAATGTGGAGATATTACTGTTTGTGCATTTACAATATTCATTGATTTTTGCCATTGAAAAACTGTTTTTCATATACCAGAAATGTTTGAAGCTACTGACTGAATGAAAGGAGCTGGCATCTCACTCTCTTTGAATCTTCTTTATCATGCTAGGATTAACAGGAAAAAGCTAAAAATTTCAGAATTGCACCGTGCAATGTGGAGATATTACTGTTTGTGCATTTACAATATTCATTGATTTTTGCCATTGAAAAACATGTTTTTCATATACCAGAAATGTTTGAAGCTACTGACTGAATGAAAGGAGCTGGCATCTCACTCTCTTTGAATCTTCTTTATCATGCTAGGATTAACAGGAAAAAGCTAAAAATTTCAGAATTGCACCGTGCAATGTGGAGATATTACTGTTTGTGCATTTACAATATTCATTGATTTTTGCCATTGAAAAACATGTTTTTCATATACCAGAAATGTTTGAAGCTACTGACTGAATGAAAGGAGCTGGCATCTCACTCTCTTTGAATCTTCTTTATCATGCTAGGATTAACAGGAAAAAGCTAAAAATTTCAGAATTGCACCGTGCAATGTGGAGATATTACTGTTTGTGCATTTACAATATTCATTGATTTTTGCCATTGAAAAACATGTTTTTCATATACCAGAAATGTTTGAAGCTACTGACTGAATGAAAGGAGCTGGCATCTCACTCTCTTTGAATCTTCTTTATCATGCTAGGATTAACAGGAAAAAGCTAAAAATTTCAGAATTGCACCGTGCAATGTGGAGATATTACTGTTTGTGCATTTACAATATTCATTGATTTTTGCCATTGAAAAACGTCCAGAAATGTTTGAAGCTACTGACTGAATGAAAGGAGCTGGCATCTCACTCTCTTTGAATCTTCTTTATCATGCTAGGATTAACAGGAAAAAGCTAAAAATTTCAGAATTGCACCGTGCAATGTGGAGATATTACTGTTTGTGCATTTACAATATTCATTGATTTTTGCCATTGAAAAACATGTTTTTCATATACCAGAAATGTTTGAAGCTACTGACTGAATGAAAGGAGCTGGCATCTCACTCTCTTTGAATCTTCTTTATCATGCTAGGATTAACAGGAAAAAGCTAAAAATTTCAGAATTGCACCGTGCAATGTGGAGATATTACTGTTTGTGCATTTACAATATTCATTGATTTTTGCCATTGAAAAACATGTTTTTCATATACCAGAAATGTTTGAAGCTACTGACTGAATGAAAGGAGCTGGCATCTCACTCTCTTTGAATCTTCTTTATCATGCTAGGATTAACAGGAAAAAGCTAAAAATTTCAGAATTGCACCGTGCAATGTGGAGATATTACTGTTTGTGCATTTACAATATTCATTGATTTTTGCCATTGAAAAACATGTCCCAGAAATGTTTGAAGCTACTGACTGAATGAAAGGAGCTGGCATCTCACTCTCTTTGAATCTTCTTTATCATGCTAGGATTAACAGGAAAAAGCTAAAAATTTCAGAATTGCACCGTGCAATGTGGAGATATTACTGTTTGTGCATTTACAATATTCATTGATTTTTGCCATTGAAAAACATGTTTTTCATATACCAGAAATGTTTGAAGCTACTGACTGAATGAAAGGAGCTGGCATCTCACTCTCTTTGAATCTTCTTTATCATGCTAGGATTAACAGGAAAAAGCTAAAAATTTCAGAATTGCACCGTGCAATGTGGAGATATTACTGTTTGTGCATTTACAATATTCATTGATTTTTGCCATTGAAAAACATGTTTTTCATATACCAGAAATGTTTGAAGCTACTGACTGAATGAAAGGAGCTGGCATCTCACTCTCTTTGAATCTTCTTTATCATGCTAGGATTAACAGGAAAAAGCTAAAAATTTCAGAATTGCACCGTGCAATGTGGAGATATTACTGTTTGTGCATTTACAATATTCATTGATTTTTGCCATTGAAAAACATGTTTTTCATATAACAGGAAAAAGCTAAAAATTTCAGAATTGCACCGTGCAATGTGGAGATATTACTGTTTGTGCATTTACAATATTCATTGATTTTTGCCATTGAAAAACATGTTTTTCATATACCAGAAATGTTTGAAGCTACTGACTGAATGAAAGGAGCTGGCATCTCACTCTCTTTGAATTCTTTATCATGCTAGGATTAACAGGAAAAAGCTAAAAATTTCAGAATTGCACCGTGCAATGTGGAGATATTACTGTTTGTGCATTTACAATATTCATTGATTTTTGCCATTGAAAAACATCATGTTATTCATATACCAGAAATGTTTGAAGCTACTGACTGAATGAAAGGAGCTGGCATCTCACTCTCTTTGAATCTTCTTTATCATGCTAAGAGGAGCAGGAAAAAGCAAAAAATTTCAGAATTGCACCTTGCAATGCGGAGAAATTACTGTTTGTGCATTTACAATATTCATTGATTTTTGCCATTGAAAAACGTCCAGAAATGATTGTAGCTACTGACTGAATGAAAGGAGCTGGCATCTCACTCTCTTTGAATCTTCTTTATCATGCTAAGAGGAGCAGGAAAAAGCAAAAAATTTCAGAATTGCACCTTGCAATGCGGAGAAATTACTGTTTGTGCATTTACAATATTCATTGATTTTTGCCATTGAAAAACGTCCAGAAATGATTGAAGCTACTGACTGAATGAAAGGAGCTGGCATCTCACTCTCTTTGAATCTTGTTTATCATGCTAAGAGGAGCAGGAAAAAGCAAAAAATTTCAGAATTGCACCTTGCAATGCGGAGAAATTACTGTTTGTGCATTTACAATATTCATTGATTTTTGCCATTGAAAAACGTCCAGAAATGATTGAAGCTACTGACTGAATGAAAGGAGCTGGCATCTCACTCTTTGAATCTTCTTTATCATGCTAAGAGGAGCAGGAAAAAGCAAAAAATTTCAGAATTGCACCTTGCAATGCGGAGAAATTACTGTTTGTGCATTTACAATATTCATTGATTTTTGCCATTGAAAAACATCATGTTATTCATATACCAGAAATGTTTGAAGCTACTGACTGAATGAAAGGAGCTGGCATCTCACTCTCTTTGAGTCTTCTTTATCATGCTAAGAGGAGCAGAAAAAAGCAAAAAATTTCAGAATTGCACCTTGCAATGCGGAGAAATTACTGTTTGTGCATTTACAATATTCATTGATTTTTGCCATTGAAAAACATCATGTTATTCATATTCCAGAAATGATTGAAGCTACTGACTGAATGAAAGGAGCTGGCATCTCACTCTCTTTGAATCTTCTTTATCATGCTAAGAGGAGCAGGAAAAAGCAAAAAATTTCAGAATTGCACCTTGCAATGCGGAGAAATTACTGTTTGTGCATTTACAATATTCAATGATTTTTGCCATTGAAAAACGTCCAGAAATGATTGAAGCTACTGACTGAATGAAAGGAGCTGGCATCTCACGCTCTTTGAATCTTCTTTATCATGCTAAGAGGAGCAGGAAAAAGCAAAAAATTTCAGAATTGCACCTTGCAATGCGGAGAAATTACTGTTTGTGCATTTACAATATTCATTGATTTTTGCCATTGAAAAACATCATGTTATTCATATACCAGAAATGTTTGAAGCTACTGACTGAATGAAAGGAGCTGGCATCTCACTCTCTTTGAATCTTCTTTATCATGCTAAGAGGAGCAGGAAAAAGCAAAAAATTTCAGAATTGCACCTTGCAATGCGGAGAAATTACTGTTTGTGCATTTACAATATTCATTGATTTTTGCCATTGAAAAACCATGTTATTCATATACCAGAAATGTTTGAAGCTACTGACTGAATGAAAGGAGCTGGCATCTCACTCTCTTTGAATCTTCTTTATCATGCTAAGAGGAGCAGGAAAAAGCAAAAAATTTCAGAATTGCACCTTGCAATGCGGAGAAATTACTGTTTGTGCATTTACAATATTCATTTATTTTTGCCATTGAAAAACGTCCAGAAATGATTGAAGCTACTGACTGAATGAAAGGAGCTGGCATCTCACTCTCTTTGAATCTTCTTTATCATGCTAAGAGGAGCAGGAAAAAGCAAAAAATTTCAGAATTGCACCTTGCAATGCGGAGAAATTACTGTTTGTGCATTTACAATATTCATTGATTTTTGCCATTGAAAAACGTCCAGAAATGATTGAAGCTACTGACTGAATGAAAGGAGCTGGCATCTCACTCTCTTTGAATCTTCTTTATCATGCTAAGAGGAGCAGGAAAAAGCAAAAAATTTCAGAATTGCACCTTGCAATGCGGAGAAATTACTGTTTGTGCATTTACAATATTCATTGATTTTTGCCATTGAAAAACGTCCAGAAATGATTGAAGCTACTGACTGAATGAAAGGAGCTGGCATCTCACTCTCTTTGAATCTTCTTTATCATGCTAAGAGGAGCAGGAAAAAGCAAAAAATTTCAGAATTGCACCTTGCAATGCGGAGAAATTACTGTTTGTGCATTTACAATATTCATTGATTTTTGCCATTGAAAAACATCATGTTATTCATATACCAGAAATGATTGAAGCTACTGACTGAATGAAAGGAGCTGGCATCTCACTCTCTTTGAATCTTCTTTATCATGCTAAGAGGAGCAGGAAAAAGCAAAAAATTTCAGAATTGCACCTTGCAATGCGGAGAAATTACTGTTTGTGCATTTACAATATTCAATGATTTTTGCCATTGAAAAACGTCCAGAAATGATTGAAGCTACTGACTGAATGAAAGGAGCTGACATCTCACTCTCTTTGAATCTTCTTTATCATGCTAAGAGGAGCAGGAAAAAGCAAAAAATTTCAGAATTGCACCTTGCAATGCGGAGAAATTACTGTTTGTGCATTTACAATATTCATTGATTTTTGCCATTGAAAAACATCATGTTATTCATATTCCAGAAATGATTGAAGCTACTGACTGAATGAAAGGAGCTGGCATCTCACTCTCTTTGAATCTTCTTTATCATGCTAAGAGGAGCAGGAAAAAGCAAAAAATTTCAGAATTGCACCTTGCAATGCGGAGAAATTACTGTTTGTGCATTTACAATATTCAATGATTTTTGCCATTGAAAAACGTCCAGAAATGATTGAAGCTACTGACTGAATGAAAGGAGCTGGCATCTCACTCTCTTTGAATCTTCTTTATCATGCTAAGAGGAGCAGGAAAAAGCAAAAAATTTCAGAATTGCACCTTGCAATGCGGAGAAATTACTGTTTGTGCATTTACAATATTCATTGATTTTTGCCATTGAAAAACATCATGTTATTCATATTCCAGAAATGATTGAAGCTACTGACTGAATGAAAGGAGCTGGCATCTCACTCTCTTTGAATCTTCTTTATCATGCTAAGAGGAGCAGGAAAAAGCAAAAAATTTCAGAATTGCACCTTGCAATGCGGAGAAATTACTGTTTGTGCATTTACAATATTCAATGATTTTTGCCATTGAAAAACGTCCAGAAATGATTGAAGCTACTGACTGAATGAAAGGAGCTGGCATCTCACTCTCTTTGAATCTTCTTTATCATGCTAAGAGGAGCAGGAAAAAGCAAAAAATCTCAGAATTGCACCTTGCAATGCGGAGAAATTACTGTTTGTGCATTTACAATATTCATTGATTTTTGCCATTGAAAAACATCATGTTATTCATATTCCAGAAATGATTGAAGCTACTGACTGAATGAAAGGAGCTGGCATCTCACTCTCTTTGAATCTTCTTTATCATGCTAAGAGGAGCAGGAAAAAGCAAAAAATTTCAGAATTGCACCTTGCAATGCGGAGAAATTACTGTTTGTGCATTTACAATATTCAATGATTTTTGCCATTGAAAAACGTCCAGAAATGATTGAAGCTACTGACTGAATGAAAGGAGCTGGCATCTCACTCTCTTTGAATCTTCTTTATCATGCTAAGAGGAGCAGGAAAAAGCAAAAAATTTCAGAATTGCACCTTGCAATGCGGAGAAATTACTGTTTGTGCATTTACAATATTCATTGATTTTTGCCATTGAAAAACATCATGTTATTCATATACCAGAAATGTTTGAAGCTACTGACTGAATGAAAGGAGCTGGCATCTCACTCTCTTTGAATCTTCTTTATCATGCTAAGAGGAGCAGGAAAAAGCAAAAAATTTCAGAATTGCACCTTGCAATGCGGAGAAATTACTGTTTGTGCATTTACAATATTCATTGATTTTTGCCATTGAAAAACGTCCAGAAATGATTGTAGCTACTGACTGAATGAAAGGAGCTGGCATCTCACTCTCTTTGAATCTTCTTTAACATGCTAAGAGGAGCAGGAAAAAGCAAAAAATTTCAGAATTGCACCTTGCAATGCGGAGAAATTACTGTTTGTGCATTTACAATATTCATTGATTTTTGCCATTGAAAAACGTCCAGAAATGATTGAAGCTACTGACTGAATGAAAGGAGCTGGCATCTCACTCTCTTTGAATCTTCT
Source organism: Phyllobates terribilis (assembly GCF_046119375.1). Lineage (NCBI taxonomy): Eukaryota > Metazoa > Chordata > Amphibia > Anura > Dendrobatidae > Phyllobates > Phyllobates terribilis. Next base: position 75,531 of record NW_027365772.1, on the reverse strand, counting down.
TTATCATGCTAAGAGGAGCAGGAAAAAGCAAAAAATTTCAGAATTGCACCTTGCAATGCGGAGAAATTACTGTTTGTGCATTTACAATATTCATTGATTTTTGCCATTGAAAAACATCATGTTATTCATATTCCAGAAATGATTGAAGCTACTGACTGAATGAAAGGAGCTGGCATCTCAGTCTCTTTGAATCTTCTTTATCATGCTAAGAGGAGCAGGAAAAAGCAAAAAATTTCAGAATTGCACCTTGCAATGCGGAGAAATTACTGTTTGTGCATTTACAATATTCAATGATTTTTGCCATTGAAAAACGTCCAGAAATGATTGAAGCTACTGACTGAATGAAAGGAGCTGGCATCTCACTCTCTTTGAATCTTCTTTATCATGCTAAGAGGAGCAGGAAAAAGCGAAAAATCTCAGAATTGCACCTTGCAATGCGGAGAAATTACTGTTTGTGCATTTACAATATTCATTGATTTTTGCCATTGAAAAACATCATGTTATTCATATACCAGAAATGTTTGAAGCTACTGACTGAATGAAAGGAGCTGGCATCTCACTCTCTTTGAATCTTCTTTATCATGCTAAGAGGAGCAGGAAAAAGCAAAAAATTTCAGAATTGCACCTTGCAATGCGGAGAAATTACTGTTTGTGTATTTACAATATTCATTGATTTTTGCCATTGAAAAACGTCCAGAAATGATTGTAGCTACTGACTGAATGAAAGGAGCTGGCATCTCACTCTCTTTGAATCTTCTTTATCATGCTAAGAGGAGCAGGAAAAAGCAAAAAATTTCAGAATTGCACCTTGCAATGCGGAGAAATTACTGTTTGTGCATTTACAATATTCATTGATTTTTGCCATTGAAAAACGTCCAGAAATGATTGAAGCTACTGACTGAATGAAAGGAGCTGGCATCTCACTCTCTTTGAATCTTGTTTATCATGCTAAGAGGAGCAGGAAAAAGCAAAAAATTTCAGAATTGCATCTTGCAATGCGGAGAAATTACTGTTTGTGCATTTACAATATTCATTGATTTTTGCCATTGAAAAACGTCCAGAAATGATTGAAGCTACTGACTGAATGAAAGGAGCTGGCATCTCACTCTCTTTGAATCTTCTTTATCATGCTAAGAGGAGCAGGAAAAAGCAAAAAATTTCAGAATTGCACCTTGCAATGCGGAGAAATTACTGTTTGTGCATTTACAATATTCATTGATTTTTGCCATTGAAAAACGTCCAGAAATGATTGAAGCTACTGACTGAATGAAAGGAGCTGGCATCTCACTCTTTGAATCTTCTTTATCATGCTAAGAGGAGCAGGAAAAAGCAAAAAATTTCAGAATTGCACCTTGCAATGCGGAGAAATTACTGTTTGTGCATTTACAATATTCATTGATTTTTGCCATTGAAAAACATCATGTTATTCATATACCAGAAATGTTTGAAGCTACTGACTGAATGAAAGGAGCTGGCATCTCACTCTCTTTGAGTCTTCTTTATCATGCTAAGAGGAGCAGAAAAAAGCAAAAAATTTCAGAATTGCACCTTGCAATGCGGAGAAATTACTGTTTGTGCATTTACAATATTCATTGATTTTTGCCATTGAAAAACATCATGTTATTCATATTCCAGAAATGATTGAAGCTACTGACTGAATGAAAGGAGCTGGCATCTCACTCTCTTTGAATCTTCTTTATCATGCTAAGAGGAGCAGGAAAAAGCAAAAAATTTCAGAATTGCACCTTGCAATGCGGAGAAATTACTGTTTGTGCATTTACAATATTCAATGATTTTTGCCATTGAAAAACGTCCAGAAATGATTGAAGCTACTGACTGAATGAAAGGAGCTGGCATCTCACTCTCTTTGAATCTTCTTTATCATGCTAAGAGGAGCAGGAAAAAGCAAAAAATTTCAGAATTGCACCTTGCAATGCGGAGAAATTACTGTTTGTGCATTTACAATATTCATTGATTTTTGCCATTGAAAAACATCATGTTATTCATATACCAGAAATGTTTGAAGCTACTGACTGAATGAAAGGAGCTGGCATCTCACTCTCTTTGAATCTTCTTTATCATGCTAAGAGGAGCAGGAAAAAGCAAAAAATTTCAGAATTGCACCTTGCAATGCGGAGAAATTACTGTTTGTGCATTTACAATATTCATTGATTTTTGCCATTGAAAAACCATGTTATTCATATACCAGAAATGTTTGAAGCTACTGACTGAATGAAAGGAGCTGGCATCTCACTCTCTTTGAATCTTCTTTATCATGCTAAGAGGAGCAGGAAAAAGCAAAAAATTTCAGAATTGCACCTTGCAATGCGGAGAAATTACTGTTTGTGCATTTACAATATTCATTTATTTTTGCCATTGAAAAACGTCCAGAAATGATTGAAGCTACTGACTGAATGAAAGGAGCTGGCATCTCACTCTCTTTGAATCTTCTTTATCATGCTAAGAGGAGCAGGAAAAAGCAAAAAATTTCAGAATTGCACCTTGCAATGCGGAGAAATTACTGTTTGTGCATTTACAATATTCATTGATTTTTGCCATTGAAAAACGTCCAGAAATGATTGAAGCTACTGACTGAATGAAAGGAGCTGGCATCTCACTCTCTTTGAATCTTCTTTATCATGCTAAGAGGAGCAGGAAAAAGCAAAAAATTTCAGAATTGCACCTTGCAATGCGGAGAAATTACTGTTTGTGCATTTACAATATTCATTGATTTTTGCCATTGAAAAACGTCCAGAAATGATTGAAGCTACTGACTGAATGAAAGGAGCTGGCATCTCACTCTCTTTGAATCTTCTTTATCATGCTAAGAGGAGCAGGAAAAAGCAAAAAATTTCAGAATTGCACCTTGCAATGCGGAGAAATTACTGTTTGTGCATTTACAATATTCATTGATTTTTGCCATTGAAAAACATCATGTTATTCATATACCAGAAATGATTGAAGCTACTGACTGAATGAAAGGAGCTGGCATCTCACTCTCTTTGAATCTTCTTTATCATGCTAAGAGGAGCAGGAAAAAGCAAAAAATTTCAGAATTGCACCTTGCAATGCGGAGAAATTACTGTTTGTGCATTTACAATATTCAATGATTTTTGCCATTGAAAAACGTCCAGAAATGATTGAAGCTACTGACTGAATGAAAGGAGCTGACATCTCACTCTCTTTGAATCTTCTTTATCATGCTAAGAGGAGCAGGAAAAAGCAAAAAATTTCAGAATTGCACCTTGCAATGCGGAGAAATTACTGTTTGTGCATTTACAATATTCATTGATTTTTGCCATTGAAAAACATCATGTTATTCATATTCCAGAAATGATTGAAGCTACTGACTGAATGAAAGGAGCTGGCATCTCACTCTCTTTGAATCTTCTTTATCATGCTAAGAGGAGCAGGAAAAAGCAAAAAATTTCAGAATTGCACCTTGCAATGCGGAGAAATTACTGTTTGTGCATTTACAATATTCAATGATTTTTGCCATTGAAAAACGTCCAGAAATGATTGAAGCTACTGACTGAATGAAAGGAGCTGGCATCTCACTCTCTTTGAATCTTCTTTATCATGCTAAGAGGAGCAGGAAAAAGCAAAAAATTTCAGAATTGCACCTTGCAATGCGGAGAAATTACTGTTTGTGCATTTACAATATTCATTGATTTTTGCCATTGAAAAACATCATGTTATTCATATTCCAGAAATGATTGAAGCTACTGACTGAATAAAAGGAGCTGGCATCTCACTCTCTTTGAATCTTCTTTATCATGCTAAGAGGAGCAGGAAAAAGCAAAAAATTTCAGAATTGCACCTTGCAATGCGGAGAAATTACTGTTTGTGCATTTACAATATTCAATGATTTTTGCCATTGAAAAACGTCCAGAAATGATTGAAGCTACTGACTGAATGAAAGGAGCTGGCATCTCACTCTCTTTGAATCTTCTTTATCATGCTAAGAGGAGCAGGAAAAAGCAAAAAATCTCAGAATTGCACCTTGCAATGCGGAGAAATTACTGTTTGTGCATTTACAATATTCATTGATTTTTGCCATTGAAAAACATCATGTTATTCATATTCCAGAAATGATTGAAGCTACTGACTGAATGAAAGGAGCTGGCATCTCACTCTCTTTGAATCTTCTTTATCATGCTAAGAGGAGCAGGAAAAAGCAAAAAATTTCAGAATTGCACCTTGCAATGCGGAGAAATTACTGTTTGTGCATTTACAATATTCAATGATTTTTGCCATTGAAAAACGTCCAGAAATGATTGAAGCTACTGACTGAATGAAAGGAGCTGGCATCTCACTCTCTTTGAATCTTCTTTATCATGCTAAGAGGAGCAGGAAAAAGCAAAAAATTTCAGAATTGCACCTTGCAATGCGGAGAAATTACTGTTTGTGCATTTACAATATTCATTGATTTTTGCCATTGAAAAACATCATGTTATTCATATACCAGAAATGTTTGAAGCTACTGACTGAATGAAAGGAGCTGGCATCTCACTCTCTTTGAATCTTCTTTATCATGCTAAGAGGAGCAGGAAAAAGCAAAAAATTTCAGAATTGCACCTTGCAATGCGGAGAAATTACTGTTTGTGCATTTACAATATTCATTGATTTTTGCCATTGAAAAACGTCCAGAAATGATTGTAGCTACTGACTGAATGAAAGGAGCTGGCATCTCACTCTCTTTGAATCTTCTTTAACATGCTAAGAGGAGCAGGAAAAAGCAAAAAATTTCAGAATTGCACCTTGCAATGCGGAGAAATTACTGTTTGTGCATTTACAATATTCATTGATTTTTGCCATTGAAAAACGTCCAGAAATGATTGAAGCTACTGACTGAATGAAAGGAGCTGGCATCTCACTCTCTTTGAATCTTCTTTATCATGCTAAGAGGAGCAGGAAAAAGCAAAAAATTTCAGAATTGCACCTTGCAATGCGGAGAAATTACTGTTTGTGCATTTACAATATTCATTGATTTTTGCCATTGAAAAACGTCCAGAAATGATTGAAGCTACTGACTGAATGAAAGGAGCTGGCATCTCACTCTCTTTGAATCTTGTTTATCATGCTAAGAGGAGCAGGAAAAAGCAAAAAATTTCAGAATTGCATCTTGCAATGCGGAGAAATTACTGTTTGTGCATTTACAATATTCATTGATTTTTGCCATTGAAAAACGTCCAGAAATGATTGAAGCTACTGACTGAATGAAAGGAGCTGGCATCTCACTCTCTTTGAATCTTCTTTATCATGCTAAGAGGAGCAGGAAAAAGCAAAAAATTTCAGAATTGCACCTTGCAATGCGGAGAAATTACTGTTTGTGCATTTACAATATTCATTGATTTTTGCCATTGAAAAACATCATGTTATTCATATTCCAGAAATGATTGAAGCTACTGACTGAATGAAAGGAGCTGGCATCTCACTCTCTTTGAATCTTCTTTATCATGCTAAGAGGAGCAGGAAAAAGCAAAAAATTTCAGAATTGCACCTTGCAATGCGGAGAAATTACTGTTTGTGCATTTACAATATTCAATGATTTTTGCCATTGAAAAACGTCCAGAAATGATTGAAGCTACTGACTGAATGAAAGGAGCTGGCATCTCACTCTCTTTGAATCTTCTTTATCATGCTAAGAGGAGCAGGAAAAAGCAAAAAATTTCAGAATTGCACCTTGCAATGCGGAGAAATTACTGTTTGTGCATTTACAATATTCATTGATTTTTGCCATTGAAAAACATCATGTTATTCATATACCAGAAATGTTTGAAGCTACTGACTGAATGAAAGGAGCTGGCATCTCACTCTCTTTGAATCTTCTTTATCATGCTAAGAGGAGCAGGAAAAAGCAAAAAATTTCAGAATTGCACCTTGCAATGCGGAGAAATTACTGTTTGTGCATTTACAATATTCATTGATTTTTGCCATTGAAAAACGTCCAGAAATGATTGTAGCTACTGACTGAATGAAAGGAGCTGGCATCTCACTCTCTTTGAATCTTCTTTATCATGCTAAGAGGAGCAGGAAAAAGCAAAAAATTTCAGAATTGCACCTTGCAATGCGGAGAAATTACTGTTTGTGCATTTACAATATTCATTGATTTTTGCCATTGAAAAACGTCCAGAAATGATTGAAGCTACTGACTGAATGAAAGGAGCTGGCATCTCACTCTCTTTGAATCTTGTTTATCATGCTAAGAGGAGCAGGAAAAAGCAAAAAATTTCAGAATTGCACCTTGCAATGCGGAGAAATTACTGTTTGTGCATTTACAATATTCATTGATTTTTGCCATTGAAAAACGTCCAGAAATGATTGAAGCTACTGACTGAATGAAAGGAGCTGGCATCTCACTCTCTTTGAATCTTCTTTATCATGCTAAGAGGAGCAGGAAAAAGCAAAAAATTTCAGAATTGCACCTTGCAATGCGGAGAAATTACTGTTTGTGCATTTACAATATTCATTGATTTTTGCCATTGAAAAACATCATGTTATTCATATACCAGAAATGTTTGAAGCTACTGACTGAATGAAAGGAGCTGGCATCTCACTCTCTTTGAGTCTTCTTTATCATGCTAAGAGGAGCAGAAAAAAGCAAAAAATTTCAGAATTGCACCTTGCAATGCGGAGAAATTACTGTTTGTGCATTTACAATATTCATTGATTTTTGCCATTGAAAAACATCATGTTATTCATATTCCAGAAATGATTGAAGCTACTGACTGAATGAAAGGAGCTGGCATCTCACTCTCTTTGAATCTTCTTTATCATGCTAAGAGGAGCAGGAAAAAGCAAAAAATTTCAGAATTGCACCTTGCAATGCGGAGAAATTACTGTTTGTGCATTTACAATATTCAATGATTTTTGCCATTGAAAAACGTCCAGAAATGATTGAAGCTACTGACTGAATGAAAGGAGCTGGCATCTCACTCTCTTTGAATCTTCTTTATCATGCTAAGAGGAGCAGGAAAAAGCAAAAAATTTCAGAATTGCACCTTGCAATGCGGAGAAATTACTGTTTGTGCATTTACAATATTCATTGATTTTTGCCATTGAAAAACATCATGTTATTCATATACCAGAAATGTTTGAAGCTACTGACTGAATGAAAGGAGCTGGCATCTCACTCTCTTTGAATCTTCTTTATCATGCTAAGAGGAGCAGGAAAAAGCAAAAAATTTCAGAATTGCACCTTGCAATGCGGAGAAATTACTGTTTGTGCATTTACAATATTCATTGATTTTTGCCATTGAAAAACGTCCAGAAATGATTGTAGCTACTGACTGAATGAAAGGAGCTGGCATCTCACTCTCTTTGAATCTTCTTTATCATGCTAAGAGGAGCAGGAAAAAGCAAAAAATTTCAGAATTGCACCTTGCAATGCGGAGAAATTACTGTTTGTGCATTTACAATATTCATTGATTTTTGCCATTGAAAAACGTCCAGAAATGATTGAAGCTACTGACTGAATGAAAGGAGCTGGCATCTCACTCTCTTTGAATCTTGTTTATCATGCTAAGAGGAGCAGGAAAAAGCAAAAAATTTCAGAATTGCACCTTGCAATGCGGAGAAATTACTGTTTGTGCATTTACAATATTCATTGATTTTTGCCATTGAAAAACGTCCAGAAATGATTGAAGCTACTGACTGAATGAAAGGAGCTGGCATCTCACTCTCTTTGAATCTTCTTTATCATGCTAAGAGGAGCAGGAAAAAGCAAAAAATTTCAGAATTGCACCTTGCAATGCGGAGAAATTACTGTTTGTGCATTTACAATATTCATTGATTTTTGCCATTGAAAAACATCATGTTATTCATATACCAGAAATGTTTGAAGCTACTGACTGAATGAAAGGAGCTGGCATCTCACTCTCTTTGAGTCTTCTTTATCATGCTAAGAGGAGCAGAAAAAAGCAAAAAATTTCAGAATTGCACCTTGCAATGCGGAGAAATTACTGTTTGTGCATTTACAATATTCATTGATTTTTGCCATTGAAAAACATCATGTTATTCATATACCAGAAATGTTTGAAGCTACTGACTGAATGAAAGGAGCTGGCATCTCACTCTCTTTGAATCTTCTTTATCATGCTAAGAGGAGCAGGAAAAAGCAAAAAATTTCAGAATTGCACCTTGCAATGCGGAGAAATTACTGTTTGTGCATTTACAATATTCATTGATTTTTGCCATTGAAAAACGTCCAGAAATGATTGTAGCTACTGACTGAATGAAAGGAGCTGGCATCTCACTCTCTTTGAATCTTCTTTATCATGCTAAGAGGAGCAGGAAAAAGCAAAAAATTTCAGAATTGCACCTTGCAATGCGGAGAAATTACTGTTTGTGCATTTACAATATTCATTGATTTTTGCCATTGAAAAACGTCCAGAAATGATTGAAGCTACTGACTGAATGAAAGGAGCTGGCATCTCACTCTCTTTGAATCTTGTTTATCATGCTAAGAGGAGCAGGAAAAAGCAAAAAATTTCAGAATTGCACCTTGCAATGCGGAGAAATTACTGTTTGTGCATTTACAATATTCATTGATTTTTGCCATTGAAAAACGTCCAGAAATGATTGAAGCTACTGACTGAATGAAAGGAGCTGGCATCTCACTCTCTTTGAATCTTCTTTATCATGCTAAGAGGAGCAGGAAAAAGCAAAAAATTTCAGAATTGCACCTTGCAATGCGGAGAAATTACTGTTTGTGCATTTACAATATTCATTGATTTTTGCCATTGAAAAACATCATGTTATTCATATACCAGAAATGTTTGAAGCTACTGACTGAATGAAAGGAGCTGGCATCTCACTCTCTTTGAGTCTTCTTTATCATGCTAAGAGGAGCAGAAAAAAGCAAAAAATTTCAGAATTGCACCTTGCAATGCGGAGAAATTACTGTTTGTGCATTTACAATATTCATTGATTTTTGCCATTGAAAAACGTCCAGAAATGATTGAAGCTACTGACTGAATGAAAGGAGCTGGCATCTCACTCTCTTTGAATCTTGTTTATCATGCTAAGAGGAGCAGGAAAAAGCAAAAAATTTCAGAATTGCACCTTGCAATGCGGAGAAATTACTGTTTGTGCATTTACAATATTCATTGATTTTTGCCATTGAAAAACGTCCAGAAATGATTGAAGCTACTGACTGAATGAAAGGAGCTGGCATCTCACTCTCTTTGAATCTTCTTTATCATGCTAAGAGGAGCAGGAAAAAGCAAAAAATTTCAGAATTGCACCTTGCAATGCGGAGAAATTACTGTTTGTGCATTTACAATATTCATTGATTTTTGCCATTGAAAAACATCATGTTATTCATATACCAGAAATGATTGAAGCTACTGACTGAATGAAAGGAGCTGGCATCTCACTCTCTTTGAATCTTCTTTATCATGCTAAGAGGAGCAGGAAAAAGCAAAAAATTTCAGAATTGCACCTTGCAATGCGGAGAAATTACTGTTTGTGCATTTACAATATTCATTGATTTTTGCCATTGAAAAACGTCCAGAAATGATTGAAGCTACTGACTGAATGAAAAGAGCTGGCATCTCACTCTCTTTGAATCTTGTTTATCACGCTAAGAGGAGCAGGAAAAAGCAAAAAATTTCAGAATTGCACCTTGCAATGCGGAGAAATTACTGTTTGTGCATTTACAATATTCATTGATTTTTGCCATTGAAAAACGTCCAGAAATGATTGAAGCTACTGACTGAATGAAAGGAGCTGGCATCTCACTCTCTTTGAATCTTCTTTATCATGCTAAGAGGAGCAGGAAAAAGCAAAAAATTTCATAATTGCACCTTGCAATGCGGAGAAATTACTGTTTGTGCATTTACAATATTCATTGATTTTTGCCATTGAAAAACATCATGTTATTCATATACCAGAAATGATTGAAGCTACTGACTGAATGAAAGGAGCTGGCATCTCACTCTCTTTGAATCTTCTTTATCATGCTAAGAGGAGCAGGAAAAAGCAAAAAATTTCAGAATTGCACCTTGCAATGCGGAGAAATTACTGTTTGTGCATTTACAATATTCAATGATTTTTGCCATTGAAAAACGTCCAGAAATGATTGAAGCTACTGACTGAATGAAAGGAGCTGGCATCTCACTCTCTTTGAATCTTCTTTATCATGCTAAGAGGAGCAGGAAAAAGCAAAAAATTTCAGAATTGCACCTTGCAATGCGGAGAAATTACTGTTTGTGCATTTACAATATTCATTGATTTTTGCCATTGAAAAACATCATGTTATTCATATTCCAGAAATGATTGAAGCTACTGACTGAATGAAAGGAGCTGGCATCTCACTCTCTTTGAATCTTCTTTATCATGCTAAGAGGAGCAGGAAAAAGCAAAAAATTTCAGAATTGCACCTTGCAATGCGGAGAAATTACTGTTTGTGCATTTACAATATTCAATGATTTTTGCCATTGAAAAACGTCCAGAAATGATTGAAGCTACTGACTGAATGAAAGGAGCTGGCATCTCACTCTCTTTGAATCTTCTTTATCATGCTAAGAGGAGCAGGAAAAAGCAAAAAATTTCAGAATTGCACCTTGCAATGCGGAGAAATTACTGTTTGTGCATTTACAATATTCATTGATTTTTGCCATTGAAAAACATCATGTTATTCATATACCAGAAATGTTTGAAGCTACTGACTGAATGAAAGGAGCTGGCATCTCACTCTCTTTGAATCTTCTTTATCATGCTAAGAGGAGCAGGAAAAAGCAAAAAATTTCAGAATTGCACCTTGCAATGCGGAGAAATTACTGTTTGTGCATTTACAATATTCATTGATTTTTGCCATTGAAAAACATCATGTCATTCATATACCAGAAATGTTTGAAGCTACTGACTGAATGAAAGGAGCTGGCATCTCACTCTCTTTGAATCTTCTTTATCATGCTAAGAGGAGCAGGAAAAAGCAAAAAATTTCAGAATTGCACCTTGCAATGCGGAGAAATTACTGTTTGTGCATTTACAATATTCATTGATTTTTGCCATTGAAAAACATCATGTTATTCATATTCCAGAAATGATTGAAGCTACTGACTGAATGAAAGGAGCTGGCATCTCACTCTCTTTGAATCTTCTTTATCATGCTAAGAGGAGCAGGAAAAAGCAAAAAATTTCAGAATTGCACCTTGCAATGCGGAGAAATTACTGTTTGTGCATTTACAATATTCAATGATTTTTGCCATTGAAAAACGTCCAGAAATGATTGAAGCTACTGACTGAATGAAAGGAGCTGGCATCTCACTCTCTTTGAATCTTCTTTATCATGCTAAGAGGAGCAGGAAAAAGCAAAAAATTTCAGAATTGCACCTTGCAATGCGGAGAAATTACTGTTTGTGCATTTACAATATTCATTGATTTTTGCCATTGAAAAACATCATGTTATTCATATACCAGAAATGTTTGAAGCTACTGACTGAATGAAAGGAGCTGGCATCTCACTCTCTTTGAATCTTCTTTATCATGCTAAGAGGAGCAGGAAAAAGCAAAAAATTTCAGAATTGCACCTTGCAATGCGGAGAAATTACTGTTTGTGCATTTACAATATTCATTGATTTTTGCCATTGAAAAACATCATGTCATTCATATACCAGAAATGTTTGAAGCTACTGACTGAATGAAAGGAGCTGGCATCTCACTCTCTTTGAATCTTCTTTATCATGCTAAGAGGAGCAGGAAAAAGCAAAAAATTTCAGAATTGCACCTTGCAATGCGGAGAAATTACTGTTTGTGCATTTACAATATTCATTTATTTTTGCCATTGAAAAACGTCCAGAAATGATTGAAGCTACTGACTGAATGAAAGGAGCTGGCATCTCACTCTCTTTGAATCTTCTTTATCATGCTAAGAGGAGCAGGAAAAAGCAAAAAATTTCAGAATTGCACCTTGCAATGCGGAGAAATTACTGTTTGTGCATTTACAATATTCATTGATTTTTGCCATTGAAAAACGTCCAGAAATGATTGAAGCTACTGACTGAATGAAAGGAGCTGGCATCTCACTCTCTTTGAATCTTCTTTATCATGCTAAGAGGAGCAGGAAAAAGCAAAAAATTTCAGAATTCCACCTTGCAATGCGGAGAAATTACTGTTTGTGCATTTACAATATTCATTGATTTTTGCCATTGAAAAACGTCCAGAAATGATTGAAGCTACTGACTGAATGAAAGGAGCTGGCATCTCACTCTCTTTGAATCTTCTTTATCATGCTAAGAGGAGCAGGAAAAAGCAAAAAATTTCAGAATTGCACCTTGCAATGCGGAGAAATTACTGTTTGTGCATTTACAATATTCATTGATTTTTGCCATTGAAAAACATCATGTTATTCATATTCCAGAAATGATTGAAGCTACTGACTGAATGAAAGGAGCTGGCATCTCACTCTCTTTGAATCTTCTTTATCATGCTAAGAGGAGCAGGAAAAAGCAAAAAATTTCAGAATTGCACCTTGCAATGCGGAGAAATTACTGTTTGTGCATTTACAATATTCAATGATTTTTGCCATTGAAAAACGTCCAGAAATGATTGAAGCTACTGACTGAATGAAAGGAGCTGGCATCTCACTCTCTTTGAATCTTCTTTATCATGCTAAGAGGAGCAGGAAAAAGCAAAAAATTTCAGAATTGCACCTTGCAATGCGGAGAAATTACTGTTTGTGCATTTACAATATTCATTGATTTTTGCCATTGAAAAACATCATGTTATTCATATACCAGAAATGTTTGAAGCTACTGACTGAATGAAAGGAGCTGGCATCTCACTCTCTTTGAATCTTCTTTATCATGCTAAGAGGAGCAGGAAAAAGCAAAAAATTTCAGAATTGCACCTTGCAATGCGGAGAAATTACTGTTTGTGCATTTACAATATTCATTGATTTTTGCCATTGAAAAACGTCCAGAAATGATTGAAGCTACTGACTGAATGAAAAGAGCTGGCATCTCACTCTCTTTGAATCTTGTTTATCACGCTAAGAGGAGCAGGAAAAAGCAAAAAATTTCAGAATTGCACCTTGCAATGCGGAGAAATTACTGTTTGTGCATTTACAATATTCATTGATTTTTGCCATTGAAAAACGTCCAGAAATGATTGAAGCTACTGACTGAATGAAAGGAGCTGGCATCTCACTCTCTTTGAATCTTCTTTATCATGCTAAGAGGAGCAGGAAAAAGCAAAAAATTTCAGAATTGCACCTTGCAATGCGGAGAAATTACTGTTTGTGCATTTACAATATTCATTGATTTTTGCCATTGAAAAACATCATGTTATTCATATACCAGAAATGATTGAAGCTACTGACTGAATGAAAGGAGCTGGCATCTCACTCTCTTTGAATCTTCTTTATCATGCTAAGAGGAGCAGGAAAAAGCAAAAAATTTCAGAATTGCACCTTGCAATGCGGAGAAATTACTGTTTGTGCATTTACAATATTCAATGATTTTTGCCATTGAAAAACGTCCAGAAATGATTGAAGCTACTGACTGAATGAAAGGAGCTGGCATCTCACTCTCTTTGAATCTTCTTTATCATGCTAAGAGGAGCAGGAAAAAGCAAAAAATTTCAGAATTGCACCTTGCAATGCGGAGAAATTACTGTTTGTGCATTTACAATATTCATTGATTTTTGCCATTGAAAAACATCATGTTATTCATATTCCAGAAATGATTGAAGCTACTGACTGAATGAAAGGAGCTGGCATCTCACTCTCTTTGAATCTTCTTTATCATGCTAAGAGGAGCAGGAAAAAGCAAAAAATTTCAGAATTGCACCTTGCAATGCGGAGAAATTACTGTTTGTGCATTTACAATATTCAATGATTTTTGCCATTGAAAAACGTCCAGAAATGATTGAAGCTACTGACTGAATGAAAGGAGCTGGCATCTCACTCTCTTTGAATCTTCTTTATCATGCTAAGAGGAGCAGGAAAAAGCAAAAAATTTCAGAATTGCACCTTGCAATGCGGAGAAATTACTGTTTGTGCATTTACAATATTCATTGATTTTTGCCATTGAAAAACATCATGTTATTCATATTCCAGAAATGATTGAAGCTACTGACTGAATGAAAGGAGCTGGCATCTCACTCTCTTTGAATCTTCTTTATCATGCTAAGAGGAGCAGGAAAAAGCAAAAAATTTCAGAATTGCACCTTGCAATGCGGAGAAATTACTGTTTGTGCATTTACAATATTCAATGATTTTTGCCATTGAAAAACGTCCAGAAATGATTGAAGCTACTGACTGAATGAAAGGAGCTGGCATCTCACTCTCTTTGAATCTTCTTTATCATGCTAAGAGGAGCAGGAAAAAGCAAAAAATTTCAGAATTGCACCTTGCAATGCGGAGAAATTACTGTTTGTGCATTTACAATATTCATTGATTTTTGCCATTGAAAAACATCATGTTATTCATATACCAGAAATGTTTGAAGCTACTGACTGAATGAAAGGAGCTGGCATCTCACTCTCTTTGAATCTTCTTTATCATGCTAAGAGGAGCAGGAAAAAGCAAAAAATTTCAGAATTGCACCTTGCAATGCGGAGAAATTACTGTTTGTGCATTTACAATATTCATTGATTTTTGCCATTGAAAAACGTCCAGAAATGATTGAAGCTACTGACTGAATGAAAAGAGCTGGCATCTCACTCTCTTTGAATCTTGTTTATCACGCTAAGAGGAGCAGGAAAAAGCAAAAAATTTCAGAATTGCACCTTGCAATGCGGAGAAATTACTGTTTGTGCATTTACAATATTCATTGATTTTTGCCATTGAAAAACGTCCAGAAATGATTGAAGCTACTGACTGAATGAAAGGAGCTGGCATCTCACTCTCTTTGAATCTTCTTTATCATGCTAAGAGGAGCAGGAAAAAGCAAAAAATTTCAGAATTGCACCTTGCAATGCGAAGAAATTACTGTTTGTGCATTTACAATATTCATTGATTTTTGCCATTGAAAAACATCATGTTATTCATATACCAGAAATGATTGAAGCTACTGACTGAATGAAAGGAGCTGGCATCTCACTCTCTTTGAATCTTCTTTATCATGCTAAGAGGAGCAGGAAAAAGCAAAAAATTTCAGAATTGCACCTTGCAATGCGGAGAAATTACTGTTTGTGCATTTACAATATTCAATGATTTTTGCCATTGAAAAACGTCCAGAAATGATTGAAGCTACTGACTGAATGAAAGGAGCTGGCATCTCACTCTCTTTGAATCTTCTTTATCATGCTAAGAGGAGCAGGAAAAAGCAAAAAATTTCAGAATTGCACCTTGCAATGCGGAGAAATTACTGTTTGTGCATTTACAATATTCATTGATTTTTGCCATTGAAAAACATCATGTTATTCATATTCCAGAAATGATTGAAGCTACTGACAGAATGAAAGGAGCTGGCATCTCACTCTCTTTGAATCTTCTTTATCATGCTAAGAGGAGCAGGAAAAAGCAAAAAATTTCAGAATTGCACCTTGCAATGCGGAGAAATTACTGTTTGTGCATTTACAATATTCAATGATTTTTGCCATTGAAAAACGTCCAGAAATGATTGAAGCTACTGACTGAATGAAAGGAGCTGGCATCTCACTCTCTTTGAATCTTCTTTATCATGCTAAGAGGAGCAGGAAAAAGCAAAAAATTTCAGAATTGCACCTTGCAATGCGGAGAAATTACTGTTTGTGCATTTACAATATTCATTGATTTTTGCCATTGAAAAACATCATGTTATTCATATACCAGAAATGTTTGAAGCTACTGACTGAATGAAAGGAGCTGGCATCTCAATCTCTTTGAATCTTCTTTATCATGCTAAGAGGAGCAGGAAAAAGCAAAAAATTTCAGAATTGCACCTTGCAATGCGGAGAAATTACTGTTTGTGCATTTACAATATTCAATGATTTTTGCCATTGAAAAACGTCCAGAAATGATTGAAGCTACTGACTGAATGAAAGGAGCTGGCATCTCACTCTCTTTGAATCTTCTTTATCATGCTAAGAGGAGCAGGAAAAAGCAAAAAATTTCAGAATTGCACCTTGCAATGCGGAGAAATTACTGTTTGTGCATTTACAATATTCATTGATTTTTGCCATTGAAAAACATCATGTTATTCATATACCAGAAATGTTTGAAGCTACTGACTGAATGAAAGGAGCTGGCATCTCACTCTCTTTGAATCTTCTTTATATCATGCTAAGAGGAGCAGGAAAAAGCAAAAAATTTCAGAATTGCACCTTGCAATGCGGAGAAATTACTGTTTGTGCATTTACAATATTCATTGATTTTTGCCATTGAAAAACGTCCAGAAATGATTGTAGCTACTGACTGAATGAAAGGAGCTGGCATCTCACTCTCTTTGAATCTTCTTTATCATGCTAAGAGGAGCAGGAAAAAGCAAAAAATTTCAGAATTGCACCTTGCAATGCGGAGAAATTACTGTTTGTGCATTTACAATATTCATTGATTTTTGCCATTGAAAAACGTCCAGAAATGATTGAAGCTACTGACTGAATGAAAGGAGCTGGCATCTCACTCTCTTTGAATCTTGTTTATCATGCTAAGAGGAGCAGGAAAAAGCAAAAAATTTCAGAATTGCATCTTGCAATGCGGAGAAATTACTGTTTGTGCATTTACAATATTCATTGATTTTTGCCATTGAAAAACGTCCAGAAATGATTGAAGCTACTGACTGAATGAAAGGAGCTGGCATCTCACTCTCTTTGAATCTTCTTTATCATGCTAAGAGGAGCAGGAAAAAGCAAAAAATTTCAGAATTGCACCTTGCAATGCGGAGAAATTACTGTTTGTGCATTTACAATATTCATTGATTTTTGCCATTGAAAAACATCATGTTATTCATATTCCAGAAATGATTGAAGCTACTGACTGAATGAAAGGAGCTGGCATCTCACTCTCTTTGAATCTTCTTTATCATGCTAAGAGGAGCAGGAAAAAGCAAAAAATTTCAGAATTGCACCTTGCAATGCGGAGAAATTACTGTTTGTGCATTTACAATATTCAATGATTTTTGCCATTGAAAAACGTCCAGAAATGATTGAAGCTACTGACTGAATGAAAGGAGCTGGCATCTCACTCTCTTTGAATCTTCTTTATCATGCTAAGAGGAGCAGGAAAAAGCAAAAAATTTCAGAATTGCACCTTGCAATGCGGAGAAATTACTGTTTGTGCATTTACAATATTCATTGATTTTTGCCATTGAAAAACATCATGTTATTCATATACCAGAAATGTTTGAAGCTACTGACTGAATGAAAGGAGCTGGCATCTCACTCTCTTTGAATCTTCTTTATCATGCTAAGAGGAGCAGGAAAAAGCAAAAAATTTCAGAATTGCACCTTGCAATGCGGAGAAATTACTGTTTGTGCATTTACAATATTCATTGATTTTTGCCATTGAAAAACGTCCAGAAATGATTGTAGCTACTGACTGAATGAAAGGAGCTGGCATCTCACTCTCTTTGAATCTTCTTTATCATGCTAAGAGGAGCAGGAAAAAGCAAAAAATTTCAGAATTGCACCTTGCAATGCGGAGAAATTACTGTTTGTGCATTTACAATATTCATTGATTTTTGCCATTGAAAAACATCCAGAAATGATTGAAGCTACTGACTGAATGAAAGGAGCTGGCATCTCACTCTCTTTGAATCTTGTTTATCATGCTAAGAGGAGCAGGAAAAAGCAAAAAATTTCAGAATTGCACCTTGCAATGCGGAGAAATTACTGTTTGTGCATTTACAATATTCATTGATTTTTGCCATTGAAAAACGTCCAGAAATGATTGAAGCTACTGACTGAATGAAAGGAGCTGGCATCTCACTCTCTTTGAATCTTCTTTATCATGCTAAGAGGAGCAGGAAAAAGCAAAAAATTTCAGAATTGCACCTTGCAATGCGGAGAAATTACTGTTTGTGCATTTACAATATTCATTGATTTTTGCCATTGAAAAACATCATGTTATTCATATACCAGAAATGTTTGAAGCTACTGACTGAATGAAAGGAGCTGGCATCTCACTCTCTTTGAGTCTTCTTTATCATGCTAAGAGGAGCAGAAAAAAGCAAAAAATTTCAGAATTGCACCTTGCAATGCGGAGAAATTACTGTTTGTGCATTTACAATATTCATTGATTTTTGCCATTGAAAAACGTCCAGAAATGATTGAAGCTACTGACTGAATGAAAGGAGCTGGCATCTCACTCTCTTTGAATCTTGTTTATCATGCTAAGAGGAGCAGGAAAAAGCAAAAAATTTCAGAATTGCACCTTGCAATGCGGAGAAATTACTGTTTGTGCATTTACAATATTCATTGATTTTTGCCATTGAAAAACGTCCAGAAATGATTGAAGCTACTGACAATGAAAGGAGCTGGCATCTCACTCTCTTTGAATCTTCTTTATCATGCTAAGAGGAGCAGGAAAAAGCAAAAAATTTCAGAATTGCACCTTGCAATGCGGAGAAATTACTGTTTGTGCATTTACAATATTCATTGATTTTTGCCATTGAAAAACATCATGTTATTCATATACCAGAAATGATTGAAGCTACTGACTGAATGAAAGGAGCTGGCATCTCACTCTCTTTGAATCTTCTTTATCATGCTAAGAGGAGCAGGAAAAAGCAAAAAATTTCAGAATTGCACCTTGCAATGCGGAGAAATTACTGTTTGTGCATTTACAATATTCATTGATTTTTGCCATTGAAAAACGTCCAGAAATGATTGAAGCTACTGACTGAATGAAAAGAGCTGGCATCTCACTCTCTTTGAATCTTGTTTATCACGCTAAGAGGAGCAGGAAAAAGCAAAAAATTTCAGAATTGCACCTTGCAATGCGGAGAAATTACTGTTTGTGCATTTACAATATTCATTGATTTTTGCCATTGAAAAACGTCCAGAAATGATTGAAGCTACTGACTGAATGAAAGGAGCTGGCATCTCACTCTCTTTGAATCTTCTTTATCATGCTAAGAGGAGCAGGAAAAAGCAAAAAATTTCAGAATTGCACCTTGCAATGCGGAGAAATTACTGTTTGTGCATTTACAATATTCATTGATTTTTGCCATTGAAAAACATCATGTTATTCATATACCAGAAATGTTTGAAGCTACTGACTGAATGAAAGGAGCTGGCATCTCACTCTCTTTGAGTCTTCTTTATCATGCTAAGAGGAGCAGAAAAAAGCAAAAAATTTCAGAATTGCACCTTGCAATGCGGAGAAATTACTGTTTGTGCATTTACAATATTCATTGATTTTTGCCATTGAAAAACATCATGTTATTCATATTCCAGAAATGATTGAAGCTACTGACTGAATGAAAGGAGCTGGCATCTCACTCTCTTTGAATCTTCTTTATCATGCTAAGAGGAGCAGGAAAAAGCAAAAAATTTCAGAATTGCACCTTGCAATGCGGAGAAATTACTGTTTGTGCATTTACAATATTCAATGATTTTTGCCATTGAAAAACGTCCAGAAATGATTGAAGCTACTGACTGAATGAAAGGAGCTGGCATCTCACTCTCTTTGAATCTTCTTTATCATGCTAAGAGGAGCAGGAAAAAGCAAAAAATTTCAGAATTGCACCTTGCAATGCGGAGAAATTACTGTTTGTGCATTTACAATATTCATTGATTTTTGCCATTGAAAAACATCATGTTATTCATATACCAGAAATGTTTGAAGCTACTGACTGAATGAAAGGAGCTGGCATCTCACTCTCTTTGAATCTTCTTTATCATGCTAAGAGGAGCAGGAAAAAGCAAAAAATTTCAGAATTGCACCTTGCAATGCGGAGAAATTACTGTTTGTGCATTTACAATATTCATTGATTTTTGCCATTGAAAAACGTCCAGAAATGATTGTAGCTACTGACTGAATGAAAGGAGCTGGCATCTCACTCTCTTTGAATCTTCTTTATCATGCTAAGAGGAGCAGGAAAAAGCAAAAAATTTCAGAATTGCACCTTGCAATGCGGAGAAATTACTGTTTGTGCATTTACAATATTCATTGATTTTTGCCATTGAAAAACGTCCAGAAATGATTGAAGCTACTGACTGAATGAAAGGAGCTGGCATCTCACTCTCTTTGAATCTTGTTTATCATGCTAAGAGGAGCAGGAAAAAGCAAAAAATTTCAGAATTGCACCTTGCAATGCGGAGAAATTACTGTTTGTGCATTTACAATATTCATTGATTTTTGCCATTGAAAAACGTCCAGAAATGATTGAAGCTACTGACTGAATGAAAGGAGCTGGCATCTCACTCTCTTTGAATCTTCTTTATCATGCTAAGAGGAGCAGGAAAAAGCAAAAAATTTCAGAATTGCACCTTGCAATGCGGAGAAATTACTGTTTGTGCATTTACAATATTCATTGATTTTTGCCATTGAAAAACATCATGTTATTCATATACCAGAAATGTTTGAAGCTACTGACTGAATGAAAGGAGCTGGCATCTCACTCTCTTTGAGTCTTCTTTATCATGCTAAGAGGAGCAGAAAAAAGCAAAAAATTTCAGAATTGCACCTTGCAATGCGGAGAAATTACTGTTTGTGCATTTACAATATTCATTGATTTTTGCCTTTGAAAAACATCATGTTATTCATATACCAGAAATGTTTGAAGCTACTGACTGAATGAAAGGAGCTGGCATCTCACTCTCTTTGAATCTTCTTTATCATGCTAAGAGGAGCAGGAAAAAGCAAAAAATTTCAGAATTGCACCTTGCAATGCGGAGAAATTACTGTTTGTGCATTTACAATATTCATTGATTTTTGCCATTGAAAAACATCATGTTATTCATATACCAGAAATGTTTGAAGCTACTGACTGAATGAAAGGAGCTGGCATCTCACTCTCTTTGAATCTTCTTTATCATGCTAAGAGGAGCAGGAAAAAGCAAAAAATTTCAGAATTGCACCTTGCAATGCGGAGAAATTACTGTTTGTGCATTTACAATATTCAATGATTTTTGCCATTGAAAAACGTCCAGAAATGATTGAAGCTACTGACTGAATGAAAGGAGCTGGCATCTCACTCTCTTTGAATCTTCTTTATCATGCTAAGAGGAGCAGGAAAAAGCAAAAAATTTCAGAATTGCACCTTGCAATGCGGAGAAATTACTGTTTGTGCATTTACAATATTCATTGATTTTTGCCATTGAAAAACATCATGTTATTCATATACCAGAAATGTTTGAAGCTACTGACTGAATGAAAGGAGCTGGCATCTCACTCTCTTTGAATCTTCTTTATATCATGCTAAGAGGAGCAGGAAAAAGCAAAAAATTTCAGAATTGCACCTTGCAATGCGGAGAAATTACTGTTTGTGCATTTACAATATTCATTGATTTTTGCCATTGAAAAACGTCCAGAAATGATTGTAGCTACTGACTGAATGAAAGGAGCTGGCATCTCACTCTCTTTGAATCTTCTTTATCATGCTAAGAGGAGCAGGAAAAAGCAAAAAATTTCAGAATTGCACCTTGCAATGCGGAGAAATTACTGTTTGTGCATTTACAATATTCATTGATTTTTGCCATTGAAAAACGTCCAGAAATGATTGAAGCTACTGACTGAATGAAAGGAGCTGGCATCTCACTCTCTTTGAATCTTGTTTATCATGCTAAGAGGAGCAGGAAAAAGCAAAAAATTTCAGAATTGCATCTTGCAATGCGGAGAAATTACTGTTTGTGCATTTACAATATTCATTGATTTTTGCCATTGAAAAACGTCCAGAAATGATTGAAGCTACTGACTGAATGAAAGGAGCTGGCATCTCACTCTCTTTGAATCTTCTTTATCATGCTAAGAGGAGCAGGAAAAAGCAAAAAATTTCAGAATTGCACCTTGCAATGCGGAGAAATTACTGTTTGTGCATTTACAATATTCATTGATTTTTGCCATTGAAAAACATCATGTTATTCATATTCCAGAAATGATTGAAGCTACTGACTGAATGAAAGGAGCTGGCATCTCACTCTCTTTGAATCTTCTTTATCATGCTAAGAGGAGCAGGAAAAAGCAAAAAATTTCAGAATTGCACCTTGCAATGCGGAGAAATTACTGTTTGTGCATTTACAATATTCAATGATTTTTGCCATTGAAAAACGTCCAGAAATGATTGAAGCTACTGACTGAATGAAAGGAGCTGGCATCTCACTCTCTTTGAATCTTCTTTATCATGCTAAGAGGAGCAGGAAAAAGCAAAAAATTTCAGAATTGCACCTTGCAATGCGGAGAAATTACTGTTTGTGCATTTACAATATTCATTGATTTTTGCCATTGAAAAACATCATGTTATTCATATACCAGAAATGTTTGAAGCTACTGACTGAATGAAAGGAGCTGGCATCTCACTCTCTTTGAATCTTCTTTATCATGCTAAGAGGAGCAGGAAAAAGCAAAAAATTTCAGAATTGCACCTTGCAATGCGGAGAAATTACTGTTTGTGCATTTACAATATTCATTGATTTTTGCCATTGAAAAACGTCCAGAAATGATTGTAGCTACTGACTGAATGAAAGGAGCTGGCATCTCACTCTCTTTGAATCTTCTTTATCATGCTAAGAGGAGCAGGAAAAAGCAAAAAATTTCAGAATTGCACCTTGCAATGCGGAGAAATTACTGTTTGTGCATTTACAATATTCATTGATTTTTGCCATTGAAAAACGTCCAGAAATGATTGAAGCTACTGACTGAATGAAAGGAGCTGGCATCTCACTCTCTTTGAATCTTGTTTATCATGTTAAGAGGAGCAGGAAAAAGCAAAAAATTTCAGAATTGCACCTTGCAATGCGGAGAAATTACTGTTTGTGCATTTACAATATTCATTGATTTTTGCCATTGAAAAACGTCCAGAAATGATTGAAGCTACTGACTGAATGAAAGGAGCTGGCATCTCACTCTCTTTGAATCTTCTTTATCATGCTAAGAGGAGCAGGAAAAAGCAAAAAATTTCAGAATTGCACCTTGCAATGCGGAGAAATTACTGTTTGTGCATTTACAATATTCATTGATTTTTGCCATTGAAAAACATCATGTTATTCATATACCAGAAATGTTTGAAGCTACTGACTGAATGAAAGGAGCTGGCATCTCACTCTCTTTGAGTCTTCTTTATCATGCTAAGAGGAGCAGAAAAAAGCAAAAAATTTCAGAATTGCACCTTGCAATGCGGAGAAATTACTGTTTGTGCATTTACAATATTCATTGATTTTTGCCATTGAAAAACGTCCAGAAATGATTGAAGCTACTGACTGAATGAAAGGAGCTGGCATCTCACTCTCTTTGAATCTTGTTTATCATGCTAAGAGGAGCAGGAAAAAGCAAAAAATTTCAGAATTGCACCTTGCAATGCGGAGAAATTACTGTTTGTGCATTTACAATATTCATTGATTTTGCCATTGAAAAACGTCCAGAAATGATTGAAGCTACTGACAATGAAAGGAGCTGGCATCTCACTCTCTTTGAATCTTCTTTATCATGCTAAGAGGAGCAGGAAAAAGCAAAAAATTTCAGAATTGCACCTTGCAATGCGGAGAAATTACTGTTTGTGCATTTACAATATTCATTGATTTTTGCCATTGAAAAACATCATGTTATTCATATACCAGAAATGATTGAAGCTACTGACTGAATGAAAGGAGCTGGCATCTCACTCTCTTTGAATCTTCTTTATCATGCTAAGAGGAGCAGGAAAAAGCAAAAAATTTCAGAATTGCACCTTGCAATGCGGAGAAATTACTGTTTGTGCATTTACAATATTCATTGATTTTTGCCATTGAAAAACGTCCAGAAATGATTGAAGCTACTGACTGAATGAAAAGAGCTGGCATCTCACTCTCTTTGAATCTTGTTTATCACGCTAAGAGGAGCAGGAAAAAGCAAAAAATTTCAGAATTGCACCTTGCAATGCGGAGAAATTACTGTTTGTGCATTTACAATATTCATTGATTTTTGCCATTGAAAAACGTCCAGAAATGATTGAAGCTACTGACTGAATGAAAGGAGCTGGCATCTCACTCTCTTTGAATCTTCTTTATCATGCTAAGAGGAGCAGGAAAAAGCAAAAAATTTCAGAATTGCACCTTGCAATGCGGAGAAATTACTGTTTGTGCATTTACAATATTCATTGATTTTTGCCATTGAAAAACATCATGTTATTCATATACCAGAAATGTTTGAAGCTACTGACTGAATGAAAGGAGCTGGCATCTCACTCTCTTTGAGTCTTCTTTATCATGCTAAGAGGAGCAGAAAAAAGCAAAAAATTTCAGAATTGCACCTTGCAATGCGGAGAAATTACTGTTTGTGCATTTACAATATTCATTGATTTTTGCCATTGAAAAACATCATGTTATTCATATTCCAGAAATGATTGAAGCTACTGACTGAATGAAAGGAGCTGGCATCTCACTCTCTTTGAATCTTCTTTATCATGCTAAGAGGAGCAGGAAAAAGCAAAAAATTTCAGAATTGCACCTTGCAATGCGGAGAAATTACTGTTTGTGCATTTACAATATTCAATGATTTTTGCCATTGAAAAACGTCCAGAAATGATTGAAGCTACTGACTGAATGAAAGGAGCTGGCATCTCACTCTCTTTGAATCTTCTTTATCATGCTAAGAGGAGCAGGAAAAAGCAAAAAATTTCAGAATTGCACCTTGCAATGCGGAGAAATTACTGTTTGTGCATTTACAATATTCATTGATTTTTGCCATTGAAAAACATCATGTTATTCATATACCAGAAATGTTTGAAGCTACTGACTGAATGAAAGGAGCTGGCATCTCACTCTCTTTGAATCTTCTTTATCATGCTAAGAGGAGCAGGAAAAAGCAAAAAATTTCAGAATTGCACCTTGCAATGCGGAGAAATTACTGTTTGTGCATTTACAATATTCATTGATTTTTGCCATTGAAAAACGTCCAGAAATGATTGTAGCTACTGACTGAATGAAAGGAGCTGGCATCTCACTCTCTTTGAATCTTCTTTATCATGCTAAGAGGAGCAGGAAAAAGCAAAAAATTTCAGAATTGCACCTTGCAATGCGGAGAAATTACTGTTTGTGCATTTACAATATTCATTGATTTTTGCCATTGAAAAACGTCCAGAAATGATTGAAGCTACTGACTGAATGAAAGGAGCTGGCATCTCACTCTCTTTGAATCTTGTTTATCATGCTAAGAGGAGCAGGAAAAAGCAAAAAATTTCAGAATTGCACCTTGCAATGCGGAGAAATTACTGTTTGTGCATTTACAATATTCATTGATTTTTGCCATTGAAAAACGTCCAGAAATGATTGAAGCTACTGACTGAATGAAAGGAGCTGGCATCTCACTCTCTTTGAATCTTCTTTATCATGCTAAGAGGAGCAGGAAAAAGCAAAAAATTTCAGAATTGCACCTTGCAATGCGGAGAAATTACTGTTTGTGCATTTACAATATTCATTGATTTTTGCCATTGAAAAACATCATGTTATTCATATACCAGAAATGTTTGAAGCTACTGACTGAATGAAAGGAGCTGGCATCTCACTCTCTTTGAGTCTTCTTTATCATGCTAAGAGGAGCAGAAAAAAGCAAAAAATTTCAGAATTGCACCTTGCAATGCGGAGAAATTACTGTTTGTGCATTTACAATATTCATTGATTTTTGCCATTGAAAAACATCATGTTATTCATATACCAGAAATGTTTGAAGCTACTGACTGAATGAAAGGAGCTGGCATCTCACTCTCTTTGAATCTTCTTTATCATGCTAAGAGGAGCAGGAAAAAGCAAAAAATTTCAGAATTGCACCTTGCAATGCGGAGAAATTACTGTTTGTGCATTTACAATATTCATTGATTTTTGCCATTGAAAAACGTCCAGAAATGATTGTAGCTACTGACTGAATGAAAGGAGCTGGCATCTCACTCTCTTTGAATCTTCTTTATCATGCTAAGAGGAGCAGGAAAAAGCAAAAAATTTCAGAATTGCACCTTGCAATGCGGAGAAATTACTGTTTGTGCATTTACAATATTCATTGATTTTTGCCATTGAAAAACGTCCAGAAATGATTGAAGCTACTGACTGAATGAAAGGAGCTGGCATCTCACTCTCTTTGAATCTTGTTTATCATGCTAAGAGGAGCAGGAAAAAGCAAAAAATTTCAGAATTGCACCTTGCAATGCGGAGAAATTACTGTTTGTGCATTTACAATATTCATTGATTTTTGCCATTGAAAAACGTCCAGAAATGATTGAAGCTACTGACTGAATGAAAGGAGCTGGCATCTCACTCTCTTTGAATCTTCTTTATCATGCTAAGAGGAGCAGGAAAAAGCAAAAAATTTCAGAATTGCACCTTGCAATGCGGAGAAATTACTGTTTGTGCATTTACAATATTCATTGATTTTTGCCATTGAAAAACATCATGTTATTCATATACCAGAAATGTTTGAAGCTACTGACTGAATGAAAGGAGCTGGCATCTCATTCTCTTTGAGTCTTCTTTATCATGCTAAGAGGAGCAGAAAAAAGCAAAAAATTTCAGAATTGCACCTTGCAATGCGGAGAAATTACTGTTTGTGCATTTACAATATTCATTGATTTTTGCCATTGAAAAACGTCCAGAAATGATTGAAGCTACTGACTGAATGAAAGGAGCTGGCATCTCACTCTCTTTGAATCTTGTTTATCATGCTAAGAGGAGCAGGAAAAAGCAAAAAATTTCAGAATTGCACCTTGCAATGCGGAGAAATTACTGTTTGTGCATTTACAATATTCATTGATTTTTGCCATTGAAAAACGTCCAGAAATGATTGAAGCTACTGACTGAATGAAAGGAGCTGGCATCTCACTCTCTTTGAATCTTCTTTATCATGCTAAGAGGAGCAGGAAAAAGCAAAAAATTTCAGAATTGCACCTTGCAATGCGGAGAAATTACTGTTTGTGCATTTACAATATTCATTGATTTTTGCCATTGAAAAACATCATGTTATTCATATACCAGAAATGATTGAAGCTACTGACTGAATGAAAGGAGCTGGCATCTCACTCTCTTTGAATCTTCTTTATCATGCTAAGAGGAGCAGGAAAAAGCAAAAAATTTCAGAATTGCACCTTGCAATGCGGAGAAATTACTGTTTGTGCATTTACAATATTCATTGATTTTTGCCATTGAAAAACGTCCAGAAATGATTGAAGCTACTGACTGAATGAAAAGAGCTGGCATCTCACTCTCTTTGAATCTTGTTTATCACGCTAAGAGGAGCAGGAAAAAGCAAAAAATTTCAGAATTGCACCTTGCAATGCGGAGAAATTACTGTTTGTGCATTTACAATATTCATTGATTTTTGCCATTGAAAAACGTCCAGAAATGATTGAAGCTACTGACTGAATGAAAGGAGCTGGCATCTCACTCTCTTTGAATCTTCTTTATCATGCTAAGAGGAGCAGGAAAAAGCAAAAAATTTCAGAATTGCACCTTGCAATGCGGAGAAATTACTGTTTGTGCATTTACAATATTCATTGATTTTTGCCATTGAAAAACATCATGTTATTCATATACCAGAAATGATTGAAGCTACTGACTGAATGAAAGGAGCTGGCATCTCACTCTCTTTGAATCTTCTTTATCATGCTAAGAGGAGCAGGAAAAAGCAAAAAATTTCAGAATTGCACCTTGCAATGCGGAGAAATTACTGTTTGTGCATTTACAATATTCAATGATTTTTGCCATTGAAAAACGTCCAGAAATGATTGAAGCTACTGACTGAATGAAAGGAGCTGGCATCTCACTCTCTTTGAATCTTCTTTATCATGCTAAGAGGAGCAGGAAAAAGCAAAAAATTTCAGAATTGCACCTTGCAATGCGGAGAAATTACTGTTTGTGCATTTACAATATTCATTGATTTTTGCCATTGAAAAACATCATGTTATTCATATTCCAGAAATGATTGAAGCTACTGACTGAATGAAAGGAGCTGGCATCTCACTCTCTTTGAATCTTCTTTATCATGCTAAGAGGAGCAGGAAAAAGCAAAAAATTTCAGAATTGCACCTTGCAATGCGGAGAAATTACTGTTTGTGCATTTACAATATTCAATGATTTTTGCCATTGAAAAACGTCCAGAAATGATTGAAGCTACTGACTGAATGAAAGGAGCTGGCATCTCACTCTCTTTGAATCTTCTTTATCATGCTAAGAGGAGCAGGAAAAAGCAAAAAATTTCAGAATTGCACCTTGCAATGCGGAGAAATTACTGTTTGTGCATTTACAATATTCATTGATTTTTGCCATTGAAAAACATCATGTTATTCATATACCAGAAATGTTTGAAGCTACTGACTGAATGAAAGGAGCTGGCATCTCACTCTCTTTGAATCTTCTTTATCATGCTAAGAGGAGCAGGAAAAAGCAAAAAATTTCAGAATTGCACCTTGCAATGCGGAGAAATTACTGTTTGTGCATTTACAATATTCATTGATTTTTGCCATTGAAAAACGTCCAGAAATGATTGAAGCTACTGACTGAATGAAAGGAGCTGGCATCTCACTCTCTTTGAATCTTCTTTATCATGCTAAGAGGAGCAGGAAAAAGCAAAAAATTTCAGAATTGCACCTTGCAATGCGGAGAAATTACTGTTTGTGCATTTACAATATTCATTGATTTTTGCCATTGAAAAACGTCCAGAAATGATTGAAGCTACTGACTGAATGAAAGGAGCTGGCATCTCACTCTCTTTGAATCTTGTTTATCATGCTAAGAGGAGCAGGAAAAAGCAAAAAATTTCAGAATTGCACCTTGCAATGCGGAGAAATTACTGTTTGTGCATTTACAATATTCATTGATTTTTGCCATTGAAAAACGTCCAGAAATGATTGAAGCTACTGACTGAATGAAAGGAGCTGGCATCTCACTCTCTTTGAATCTTCTTTATCATGCTAAGAGGAGCAGGAAAAAGCAAAAAATTTCAGAATTGCACCTTGCAATGCGGAGAAATTACTGTTTGTGCATTTACAATATTCATTGATTTTTGCCATTGAAAAACATCATGTTATTCATATACCAGAAATGTTTGAAGCTACTGACTGAATGAAAGGAGCTGGCATCTCACTCTCTTTGAGTCTTCTTTATCATGCTAAGAGGAGCAGAAAAAAGCAAAAAATTTCAGAATTGCACCTTGCAATGCGGAGAAATTACTGTTTGTGCATTTACAATATTCATTGATTTTTGCCATTGAAAAACATCATGTTATTCATATTCCAGAAATGATTGAAGCTACTGACTGAATGAAAGGAGCTGGCATCTCACTCTCTTTGAATCTTCTTTATCATGCTAAGAGGAGCAGGAAAAAGCAAAAAATTTCAGAATTGCACCTTGCAATGCGGAGAAATTACTGTTTGTGCATTTACAATATTCAATGATTTTTGCCATTGAAAAACGTCCAGAAATGATTGAAGCTACTGACTGAATGAAAGGAGCTGGCATCTCACTCTCTTTGAATCTTCTTTATCATGCTAAGAGGAGCAGGAAAAAGCAAAAAATTTCAGAATTGCACCTTGCAATGCGGAGAAATTACTGTTTGTGCATTTACAATATTCATTGATTTTTGCCATTGAAAAACATCATGTTATTCATATACCAGAAATGTTTGAAGCTACTGACTGAATGAAAGGAGCTGGCATCTCACTCTCTTTGAATCTTCTTTATCATGCTAAGAGGAGCAGGAAAAAGCAAAAAATTTCAGAATTGCACCTTGCAATGCGGAGAAATTACTGTTTGTGCATTTACAATATTCATTGATTTTTGCCATTGAAAAACGTCCAGAAATGATTGTAGCTACTGACTGAATGAAAGGAGCTGGCATCTCACTCTCTTTGAATCTTCTTTATCATGCTAAGAGGAGCAGGAAAAAGCAAAAAATTTCAGAATTGCACCTTGCAATGCGGAGAAATTACTGTTTGTGCATTTACAATATTCATTGATTTTTGCCATTGAAAAACGTCCAGAAATGATTGAAGCTACTGACTGAATGAAAGGAGCTGGCATCTCACTCTCTTTGAATCTTGTTTATCATGCTAAGAGGAGCAGGAAAAAGCAAAAAATTTCAGAATTGCACCTTGCAATGCGGAGAAATTACTGTTTGTGCATTTACAATATTCATTGATTTTTGCCATTGAAAAACGTCCAGAAATGATTGAAGCTACTGACTGAATGAAAGGAGCTGGCATCTCACTCTCTTTGAATCTTCTTTATCATGCTAAGAGGAGCAGGAAAAAGCAAAAAATTTCAGAATTGCACCTTGCAATGCGGAGAAATTACTGTTTGTGCATTTACAATATTCATTGATTTTTGCCATTGAAAAACATCATGTTATTCATATACCAGAAATGTTTGAAGCTACTGACTGAATGAAAGGAGCTGGCATCTCACTCTCTTTGAGTCTTCTTTATCATGCTAAGAGGAGCAGAAAAAAGCAAAAAATTTCAGAATTGCACCTTGCAATGCGGAGAAATTACTGTTTGTGCATTTACAATATTCATTGATTTTTGCCATTGAAAAACATCATGTTATTCATATACCAGAAATGTTTGAAGCTACTGACTGAATGAAAGGAGCTGGCATCTCACTCTCTTTGAATCTTCTTTATCATGCTAAGAGGAGCAGGAAAAAGCAAAAAATTTCAGAATTGCACCTTGCAATGCGGAGAAATTACTGTTTGTGCATTTACAATATTCATTGATTTTTGCCATTGAAAAACGTCCAGAAATGATTGTAGCTACTGACTGAATGAAAGGAGCTGGCATCTCACTCTCTTTGAATCTTCTTTATCATGCTAAGAGGAGCAGGAAAAAGCAAAAAATTTCAGAATTGCACCTTGCAATGCGGAGAAATTACTGTTTGTGCATTTACAATATTCATTGATTTTTGCCATTGAAAAACGTCCAGAAATGATTGAAGCTACTGACTGAATGAAAGGAGCTGGCATCTCACTCTCTTTGAATCTTGTTTATCATGCTAAGAGGAGCAGGAAAAAGCAAAAAATTTCAGAATTGCACCTTGCAATGCGGAGAAATTACTGTTTGTGCATTTACAATATTCATTGATTTTTGCCATTGAAAAACGTCCAGAAATGATTGAAGCTACTGACTGAATGAAAGGAGCTGGCATCTCACTCTCTTTGAATCTTCTTTATCATGCTAAGAGGAGCAGGAAAAAGCAAAAAATTTCAGAATTGCACCTTGCAATGCGGAGAAATTACTGTTTGTGCATTTACAATATTCATTGATTTTTGCCATTGAAAAACATCATGTTATTCATATACCAGAAATGTTTGAAGCTACTGACTGAATGAAAGGAGCTGGCATCTCACTCTCTTTGAGTCTTCTTTATCATGCTAAGAGGAGCAGAAAAAAGCAAAAAATTTCAGAATTGCACCTTGCAATGCGGAGAAATTACTGTTTGTGCATTTACAATATTCATTGATTTTTGCCATTGAAAAACGTCCAGAAATGATTGAAGCTACTGACTGAATGAAAGGAGCTGGCATCTCACTCTCTTTGAATCTTGTTTATCATGCTAAGAGGAGCAGGAAAAAGCAAAAAATTTCAGAATTGCACCTTGCAATGCGGAGAAATTACTGTTTGTGCATTTACAATATTCATTGATTTTTGCCATTGAAAAACGTCCAGAAATGATTGAAGCTACTGACTGAATGAAAGGAGCTGGCATCTCACTCTCTTTGAATCTTCTTTATCATGCTAAGAGGAGCAGGAAAAAGCAAAAAATTTCAGAATTGCACCTTGCAATGCGGAGAAATTACTGTTTGTGCATTTACAATATTCATTGATTTTTGCCATTGAAAAACATCATGTTATTCATATACCAGAAATGATTGAAGCTACTGACTGAATGAAAGGAGCTGGCATCTCACTCTCTTTGAATCTTCTTTATCATGCTAAGAGGAGCAGGAAAAAGCAAAAAATTTCAGAATTGCACCTTGCAATGCGGAGAAATTACTGTTTGTGCATTTACAATATTCATTGATTTTTGCCATTGAAAAACGTCCAGAAATGATTGAAGCTACTGACTGAATGAAAAGAGCTGGCATCTCACTCTCTTTGAATCTTGTTTATCACGCTAAGAGGAGCAGGAAAAAGCAAAAAATTTCAGAATTGCACCTTGCAATGCGGAGAAATTACTGTTTGTGCATTTACAATATTCATTGATTTTTGCCATTGAAAAACGTCCAGAAATGATTGAAGCTACTGACTGAATGAAAGGAGCTGGCATCTCACTCTCTTTGAATCTTCTTTATCATGCTAAGAGGAGCAGGAAAAAGCAAAAAATTTCAGAATTGCACCTTGCAATGCGGAGAAATTACTGTTTGTGCATTTACAATATTCATTGATTTTTGCCATTGAAAAACATCATGTTATTCATATACCAGAAATGATTGAAGCTACTGACTGAATGAAAGGAGCTGGCATCTCACTCTCTTTGAATCTTCTTTATCATGCTAAGAGGAGCAGGAAAAAGCAAAAAATTTCAGAATTGCACCTTGCAATGCGGAGAAATTACTGTTTGTGCATTTACAATATTCAATGATTTTTGCCATTGAAAAACGTCCAGAAATGATTGAAGCTACTGACTGAATGAAAGGAGCTGGCATCTCACTCTCTTTGAATCTTCTTTATCATGCTAAGAGGAGCAGGAAAAAGCAAAAAATTTCAGAATTGCACCTTGCAATGCGGAGAAATTACTGTTTGTGCATTTACAATATTCATTGATTTTTGCCATTGAAAAACATCATGTTATTCATATTCCAGAAATGATTGAAGCTACTGACTGAATGAAAGGAGCTGGCATCTCACTCTCTTTGAATCTTCTTTATCATGCTAAGAGGAGCAGGAAAAAGCAAAAAATTTCAGAATTGCACCTTGCAATGCGGAGAAATTACTGTTTGTGCATTTACAATATTCAATGATTTTTGCCATTGAAAAACGTCCAGAAATGATTGAAGCTACTGACTGAATGAAAGGAGCTGGCATCTCACTCTCTTTGAATCTTCTTTATCATGCTAAGAGGAGCAGGAAAAAGCAAAAAATTTCAGAATTGCACCTTGCAATGCGGAGAAATTACTGTTTGTGCATTTACAATATTCATTGATTTTTGCCATTGAAAAACATCATGTTATTCATATACCAGAAATGTTTGAAGCTACTGACTGAATGAAAGGAGCTGGCATCTCACTCTCTTTGAATCTTCTTTATCATGCTAAGAGGAGCAGGAAAAAGCAAAAAATTTCAGAATTGCACCTTGCAATGCGGAGAAATTACTGTTTGTGCATTTACAATATTCATTGATTTTTGCCATTGAAAAACATCATGTCATTCATATACCAGAAATGTTTGAAGCTACTGACTGAATGAAAGGAGCTGGCATCTCACTCTCTTTGAATCTTCTTTATCATGCTAAGAGGAGCAGGAAAAAGCAAAAAATTTCAGAATTGCACCTTGCAATGCGGAGAAATTACTGTTTGTGCATTTACAATATTCATTGATTTTTGCCATTGAAAAACATCATGTTATTCATATTCCAGAAATGATTGAAGCTACTGACTGAATGAAAGGAGCTGGCATCTCACTCTCTTTGAATCTTCTTTATCATGCTAAGAGGAGCAGGAAAAAGCAAAAAATTTCAGAATTGCACCTTGCAATGCGGAGAAATTACTGTTTGTGCATTTACAATATTCAATGATTTTTGCCATTGAAAAACGTCCAGAAATGATTGAAGCTACTGACTGAATGAAAGGAGCTGGCATCTCACTCTCTTTGAATCTTCTTTATCATGCTAAGAGGAGCAGGAAAAAGCAAAAAATTTCAGAATTGCACCTTGCAATGCGGAGAAATTACTGTTTGTGCATTTACAATATTCATTGATTTTTGCCATTGAAAAACATCATGTTATTCATATACCAGAAATGTTTGAAG
This sequence comes from Phyllobates terribilis, assembly GCF_046119375.1. Classification (NCBI taxonomy): domain Eukaryota; kingdom Metazoa; phylum Chordata; class Amphibia; order Anura; family Dendrobatidae; genus Phyllobates; species Phyllobates terribilis. The sequence continues at coordinate 41,518 of NW_027365772.1, read as the reverse complement.
CTACTGACTGAATGAAAGGAGCTGGCATCTCACTCTCTTTGAATCTTCTTTATCATGCTAAGAGGAGCAGGAAAAAGCAAAAAATTTCAGAATTGCACCTTGCAATGCGGAGAAATTACTGTTTGTGCATTTACAATATTCATTGATTTTTGCCATTGAAAAACATCATGTCATTCATATACCAGAAATGTTTGAAGCTACTGACTGAATGAAAGGAGCTGGCATCTCACTCTCTTTGAATCTTCTTTATCATGCTAAGAGGAGCAGGAAAAAGCAAAAAATTTCAGAATTGCACCTTGCAATGCGGAGAAATTACTGTTTGTGCATTTACAATATTCATTTATTTTTGCCATTGAAAAACGTCCAGAAATGATTGAAGCTACTGACTGAATGAAAGGAGCTGGCATCTCACTCTCTTTGAATCTTCTTTATCATGCTAAGAGGAGCAGGAAAAAGCAAAAAATTTCAGAATTGCACCTTGCAATGCGGAGAAATTACTGTTTGTGCATTTACAATATTCATTGATTTTTGCCATTGAAAAACGTCCAGAAATGATTGAAGCTACTGACTGAATGAAAGGAGCTGGCATCTCACTCTCTTTGAATCTTCTTTATCATGCTAAGAGGAGCAGGAAAAAGCAAAAAATTTCAGAATTCCACCTTGCAATGCGGAGAAATTACTGTTTGTGCATTTACAATATTCATTGATTTTTGCCATTGAAAAACGTCCAGAAATGATTGAAGCTACTGACTGAATGAAAGGAGCTGGCATCTCACTCTCTTTGAATCTTCTTTATCATGCTAAGAGGAGCAGGAAAAAGCAAAAAATTTCAGAATTGCACCTTGCAATGCGGAGAAATTACTGTTTGTGCATTTACAATATTCATTGATTTTTGCCATTGAAAAACATCATGTTATTCATATTCCAGAAATGATTGAAGCTACTGACTGAATGAAAGGAGCTGGCATCTCACTCTCTTTGAATCTTCTTTATCATGCTAAGAGGAGCAGGAAAAAGCAAAAAATTTCAGAATTGCACCTTGCAATGCGGAGAAATTACTGTTTGTGCATTTACAATATTCAATGATTTTTGCCATTGAAAAACGTCCAGAAATGATTGAAGCTACTGACTGAATGAAAGGAGCTGGCATCTCACTCTCTTTGAATCTTCTTTATCATGCTAAGAGGAGCAGGAAAAAGCAAAAAATTTCAGAATTGCACCTTGCAATGCGGAGAAATTACTGTTTGTGCATTTACAATATTCATTGATTTTTGCCATTGAAAAACATCATGTTATTCATATACCAGAAATGTTTGAAGCTACTGACTGAATGAAAGGAGCTGGCATCTCACTCTCTTTGAATCTTCTTTATCATGCTAAGAGGAGCAGGAAAAAGCAAAAAATTTCAGAATTGCACCTTGCAATGCGGAGAAATTACTGTTTGTGCATTTACAATATTCATTGATTTTTGCCATTGAAAAACGTCCAGAAATGATTGAAGCTACTGACTGAATGAAAAGAGCTGGCATCTCACTCTCTTTGAATCTTGTTTATCACGCTAAGAGGAGCAGGAAAAAGCAAAAAATTTCAGAATTGCACCTTGCAATGCGGAGAAATTACTGTTTGTGCATTTACAATATTCATTGATTTTTGCCATTGAAAAACGTCCAGAAATGATTGAAGCTACTGACTGAATGAAAGGAGCTGGCATCTCACTCTCTTTGAATCTTCTTTATCATGCTAAGAGGAGCAGGAAAAAGCAAAAAATTTCAGAATTGCACCTTGCAATGCGGAGAAATTACTGTTTGTGCATTTACAATATTCATTGATTTTTGCCATTGAAAAACATCATGTTATTCATATACCAGAAATGATTGAAGCTACTGACTGAATGAAAGGAGCTGGCATCTCACTCTCTTTGAATCTTCTTTATCATGCTAAGAGGAGCAGGAAAAAGCAAAAAATTTCAGAATTGCACCTTGCAATGCGGAGAAATTACTGTTTGTGCATTTACAATATTCAATGATTTTTGCCATTGAAAAACGTCCAGAAATGATTGAAGCTACTGACTGAATGAAAGGAGCTGGCATCTCACTCTCTTTGAATCTTCTTTATCATGCTAAGAGGAGCAGGAAAAAGCAAAAAATTTCAGAATTGCACCTTGCAATGCGGAGAAATTACTGTTTGTGCATTTACAATATTCATTGATTTTTGCCATTGAAAAACATCATGTTATTCATATTCCAGAAATGATTGAAGCTACTGACTGAATGAAAGGAGCTGGCATCTCACTCTCTTTGAATCTTCTTTATCATGCTAAGAGGAGCAGGAAAAAGCAAAAAATTTCAGAATTGCACCTTGCAATGCGGAGAAATTACTGTTTGTGCATTTACAATATTCAATGATTTTTGCCATTGAAAAACGTCCAGAAATGATTGAAGCTACTGACTGAATGAAAGGAGCTGGCATCTCACTCTCTTTGAATCTTCTTTATCATGCTAAGAGGAGCAGGAAAAAGCAAAAAATTTCAGAATTGCACCTTGCAATGCGGAGAAATTACTGTTTGTGCATTTACAATATTCATTGATTTTTGCCATTGAAAAACATCATGTTATTCATATTCCAGAAATGATTGAAGCTACTGACTGAATGAAAGGAGCTGGCATCTCACTCTCTTTGAATCTTCTTTATCATGCTAAGAGGAGCAGGAAAAAGCAAAAAATTTCAGAATTGCACCTTGCAATGCGGAGAAATTACTGTTTGTGCATTTACAATATTCAATGATTTTTGCCATTGAAAAACGTCCAGAAATGATTGAAGCTACTGACTGAATGAAAGGAGCTGGCATCTCACTCTCTTTGAATCTTCTTTATCATGCTAAGAGGAGCAGGAAAAAGCAAAAAATTTCAGAATTGCACCTTGCAATGCGGAGAAATTACTGTTTGTGCATTTACAATATTCATTGATTTTTGCCATTGAAAAACATCATGTTATTCATATACCAGAAATGTTTGAAGCTACTGACTGAATGAAAGGAGCTGGCATCTCACTCTCTTTGAATCTTCTTTATCATGCTAAGAGGAGCAGGAAAAAGCAAAAAATTTCAGAATTGCACCTTGCAATGCGGAGAAATTACTGTTTGTGCATTTACAATATTCATTGATTTTTGCCATTGAAAAACGTCCAGAAATGATTGAAGCTACTGACTGAATGAAAAGAGCTGGCATCTCACTCTCTTTGAATCTTGTTTATCACGCTAAGAGGAGCAGGAAAAAGCAAAAAATTTCAGAATTGCACCTTGCAATGCGGAGAAATTACTGTTTGTGCATTTACAATATTCATTGATTTTTGCCATTGAAAAACGTCCAGAAATGATTGAAGCTACTGACTGAATGAAAGGAGCTGGCATCTCACTCTCTTTGAATCTTCTTTATCATGCTAAGAGGAGCAGGAAAAAGCAAAAAATTTCAGAATTGCACCTTGCAATGCGAAGAAATTACTGTTTGTGCATTTACAATATTCATTGATTTTTGCCATTGAAAAACATCATGTTATTCATATACCAGAAATGATTGAAGCTACTGACTGAATGAAAGGAGCTGGCATCTCACTCTCTTTGAATCTTCTTTATCATGCTAAGAGGAGCAGGAAAAAGCAAAAAATTTCAGAATTGCACCTTGCAATGCGGAGAAATTACTGTTTGTGCATTTACAATATTCAATGATTTTTGCCATTGAAAAACGTCCAGAAATGATTGAAGCTACTGACTGAATGAAAGGAGCTGGCATCTCACTCTCTTTGAATCTTCTTTATCATGCTAAGAGGAGCAGGAAAAAGCAAAAAATTTCAGAATTGCACCTTGCAATGCGGAGAAATTACTGTTTGTGCATTTACAATATTCATTGATTTTTGCCATTGAAAAACATCATGTTATTCATATTCCAGAAATGATTGAAGCTACTGACAGAATGAAAGGAGCTGGCATCTCACTCTCTTTGAATCTTCTTTATCATGCTAAGAGGAGCAGGAAAAAGCAAAAAATTTCAGAATTGCACCTTGCAATGCGGAGAAATTACTGTTTGTGCATTTACAATATTCAATGATTTTTGCCATTGAAAAACGTCCAGAAATGATTGAAGCTACTGACTGAATGAAAGGAGCTGGCATCTCACTCTCTTTGAATCTTCTTTATCATGCTAAGAGGAGCAGGAAAAAGCAAAAAATTTCAGAATTGCACCTTGCAATGCGGAGAAATTACTGTTTGTGCATTTACAATATTCATTGATTTTTGCCATTGAAAAACATCATGTTATTCATATACCAGAAATGTTTGAAGCTACTGACTGAATGAAAGGAGCTGGCATCTCACTCTCTTTGAATCTTCTTTATCATGCTAAGAGGAGCAGGAAAAAGCAAAAAATTTCAGAATTGCACCTTGCAATGCGGAGAAATTACTGTTTGTGCATTTACAATATTCAATGATTTTTGCCATTGAAAAACGTCCAGAAATGATTGAAGCTACTGACTGAATGAAAGGAGCTGGCATCTCACTCTCTTTGAATCTTCTTTATCATGCTAAGAGGAGCAGGAAAAAGCAAAAAATTTCAGAATTGCACCTTGCAATGCGGAGAAATTACTGTTTGTGCATTTACAATATTCATTGATTTTTGCCATTGAAAAACATCATGTTATTCATATACCAGAAATGTTTGAAGCTACTGACTGAATGAAAGGAGCTGGCATCTCACTCTCTTTGAATCTTCTTTATATCATGCTAAGAGGAGCAGGAAAAAGCAAAAAATTTCAGAATTGCACCTTGCAATGCGGAGAAATTACTGTTTGTGCATTTACAATATTCATTGATTTTTGCCATTGAAAAACGTCCAGAAATGATTGTAGCTACTGACTGAATGAAAGGAGCTGGCATCTCACTCTCTTTGAATCTTCTTTATCATGCTAAGAGGAGCAGGAAAAAGCAAAAAATTTCAGAATTGCACCTTGCAATGCGGAGAAATTACTGTTTGTGCATTTACAATATTCATTGATTTTTGCCATTGAAAAACGTCCAGAAATGATTGAAGCTACTGACTGAATGAAAGGAGCTGGCATCTCACTCTCTTTGAATCTTGTTTATCATGCTAAGAGGAGCAGGAAAAAGTAAAAATTTCAGAATTGCATCTTGCAATGCGGAGAAATTACTGTTTGTGCATTTACAATATTCATTGATTTTTGCCATTGAAAAACGTCCAGAAATGATTGAAGCTACTGACTGAATGAAAGGAGCTGGCATCTCACTCTCTTTGAATCTTCTTTATCATGCTAAGAGGAGCAGGAAAAAGCAAAAAATTTCAGAATTGCACCTTGCAATGCGGAGAAATTACTGTTTGTGCATTTACAATATTCATTGATTTTTGCCATTGAAAAACATCATGTTATTCATATTCCAGAAATGATTGAAGCTACTGACTGAATGAAAGGAGCTGGCATCTCACTCTCTTTGAATCTTCTTTATCATGCTAAGAGGAGCAGGAAAAAGCAAAAAATTTCAGAATTGCACCTTGCAATGCGGAGAAATTACTGTTTGTGCATTTACAATATTCAATGATTTTTGCCATTGAAAAACGTCCAGAAATGATTGAAGCTACTGACTGAATGAAAGGAGCTGGCATCTCACTCTCTTTGAATCTTCTTTATCATGCTAAGAGGAGCAGGAAAAAGCAAAAAATTTCAGAATTGCACCTTGCAATGCGGAGAAATTACTGTTTGTGCATTTACAATATTCATTGATTTTTGCCATTGAAAAACATCATGTTATTCATATACCAGAAATGTTTGAAGCTACTGACTGAATGAAAGGAGCTGGCATCTCACTCTCTTTGAATCTTCTTTATCATGCTAAGAGGAGCAGGAAAAAGCAAAAAATTTCAGAATTGCACCTTGCAATGCGGAGAAATTACTGTTTGTGCATTTACAATATTCATTGATTTTTGCCATTGAAAAACGTCCAGAAATGATTGTAGCTACTGACTGAATGAAAGGAGCTGGCATCTCACTCTCTTTGAATCTTCTTTATCATGCTAAGAGGAGCAGGAAAAAGCAAAAAATTTCAGAATTGCACCTTGCAATGCGGAGAAATTACTGTTTGTGCATTTACAATATTCATTGATTTTTGCCATTGAAAAACGTCCAGAAATGATTGAAGCTACTGACTGAATGAAAGGAGCTGGCATCTCACTCTCTTTGAATCTTGTTTATCATGCTAAGAGGAGCAGGAAAAAGCAAAAAATTTCAGAATTGCACCTTGCAATGCGGAGAAATTACTGTTTGTGCATTTACAATATTCATTGATTTTTGCCATTGAAAAACGTCCAGAAATGATTGAAGCTACTGACTGAATGAAAGGAGCTGGCATCTCACTCTCTTTGAATCTTCTTTATCATGCTAAGAGGAGCAGGAAAAAGCAAAAAATTTCAGAATTGCACCTTGCAATGCGGAGAAATTACTGTTTGTGCATTTACAATATTCATTGATTTTTGCCATTGAAAAACATCATGTTATTCATATACCAGAAATGTTTGAAGCTACTGACTGAATGAAAGGAGCTGGCATCTCACTCTCTTTGAGTCTTCTTTATCATGCTAAGAGGAGCAGAAAAAAGCAAAAAATTTCAGAATTGCACCTTGCAATGCGGAGAAATTACTGTTTGTGCATTTACAATATTCATTGATTTTTGCCATTGAAAAACGTCCAGAAATGATTGAAGCTACTGACTGAATGAAAGGAGCTGGCATCTCACTCTCTTTGAATCTTGTTTATCATGCTAAGAGGAGCAGGAAAAAGCAAAAAATTTCAGAATTGCACCTTGCAATGCGGAGAAATTACTGTTTGTGCATTTACAATATTCATTGATTTTTGCCATTGAAAAACGTCCAGAAATGATTGAAGCTACTGACAATGAAAGGAGCTGGCATCTCACTCTCTTTGAATCTTCTTTATCATGCTAAGAGGAGCAGGAAAAAGCAAAAAATTTCAGAATTGCACCTTGCAATGCGGAGAAATTACTGTTTGTGCATTTACAATATTCATTGATTTTTGCCATTGAAAAACATCATGTTATTCATATACCAGAAATGATTGAAGCTACTGACTGAATGAAAGGAGCTGGCATCTCACTCTCTTTGAATCTTCTTTATCATGCTAAGAGGAGCAGGAAAAAGCAAAAAATTTCAGAATTGCACCTTGCAATGCGGAGAAATTACTGTTTGTGCATTTACAATATTCATTGATTTTTGCCATTGAAAAACGTCCAGAAATGATTGAAGCTACTGACTGAATGAAAAGAGCTGGCATCTCACTCTCTTTGAATCTTGTTTATCACGCTAAGAGGAGCAGGAAAAAGCAAAAAATTTCAGAATTGCACCTTGCAATGCGGAGAAATTACTGTTTGTGCATTTACAATATTCATTGATTTTTGCCATTGAAAAACGTCCAGAAATGATTGAAGCTACTGACTGAATGAAAGGAGCTGGCATCTCACTCTCTTTGAATCTTCTTTATCATGCTAAGAGGAGCAGGAAAAAGCAAAAAATTTCAGAATTGCACCTTGCAATGCGGAGAAATTACTGTTTGTGCATTTACAATATTCATTGATTTTTGCCATTGAAAAACATCATGTTATTCATATACCAGAAATGTTTGAAGCTACTGACTGAATGAAAGGAGCTGGCATCTCACTCTCTTTGAGTCTTCTTTATCATGCTAAGAGGAGCAGAAAAAAGCAAAAAATTTCAGAATTGCACCTTGCAATGCGGAGAAATTACTGTTTGTGCATTTACAATATTCATTGATTTTTGCCATTGAAAAACATCATGTTATTCATATTCCAGAAATGATTGAAGCTACTGACTGAATGAAAGGAGCTGGCATCTCACTCTCTTTGAATCTTCTTTATCATGCTAAGAGGAGCAGGAAAAAGCAAAAAATTTCAGAATTGCACCTTGCAATGCGGAGAAATTACTGTTTGTGCATTTACAATATTCAATGATTTTTGCCATTGAAAAACGTCCAGAAATGATTGAAGCTACTGACTGAATGAAAGGAGCTGGCATCTCACTCTCTTTGAATCTTCTTTATCATGCTAAGAGGAGCAGGAAAAAGCAAAAAATTTCAGAATTGCACCTTGCAATGCGGAGAAATTACTGTTTGTGCATTTACAATATTCATTGATTTTTGCCATTGAAAAACATCATGTTATTCATATACCAGAAATGTTTGAAGCTACTGACTGAATGAAAGGAGCTGGCATCTCACTCTCTTTGAATCTTCTTTATCATGCTAAGAGGAGCAGGAAAAAGCAAAAAATTTCAGAATTGCACCTTGCAATGCGGAGAAATTACTGTTTGTGCATTTACAATATTCATTGATTTTTGCCATTGAAAAACGTCCAGAAATGATTGTAGCTACTGACTGAATGAAAGGAGCTGGCATCTCACTCTCTTTGAATCTTCTTTATCATGCTAAGAGGAGCAGGAAAAAGCAAAAAATTTCAGAATTGCACCTTGCAATGCGGAGAAATTACTGTTTGTGCATTTACAATATTCATTGATTTTTGCCATTGAAAAACGTCCAGAAATGATTGAAGCTACTGACTGAATGAAAGGAGCTGGCATCTCACTCTCTTTGAATCTTGTTTATCATGCTAAGAGGAGCAGGAAAAAGCAAAAAATTTCAGAATTGCACCTTGCAATGCGGAGAAATTACTGTTTGTGCATTTACAATATTCATTGATTTTTGCCATTGAAAAACGTCCAGAAATGATTGAAGCTACTGACTGAATGAAAGGAGCTGGCATCTCACTCTCTTTGAATCTTCTTTATCATGCTAAGAGGAGCAGGAAAAAGCAAAAAATTTCAGAATTGCACCTTGCAATGCGGAGAAATTACTGTTTGTGCATTTACAATATTCATTGATTTTTGCCATTGAAAAACATCATGTTATTCATATACCAGAAATGTTTGAAGCTACTGACTGAATGAAAGGAGCTGGCATCTCACTCTCTTTGAGTCTTCTTTATCATGCTAAGAGGAGCAGAAAAAAGCAAAAAATTTCAGAATTGCACCTTGCAATGCGGAGAAATTACTGTTTGTGCATTTACAATATTCATTGATTTTTGCCATTGAAAAACATCATGTTATTCATATACCAGAAATGTTTGAAGCTACTGACTGAATGAAAGGAGCTGGCATCTCACTCTCTTTGAATCTTCTTTATCATGCTAAGAGGAGCAGGAAAAAGCAAAAAATTTCAGAATTGCACCTTGCAATGCGGAGAAATTACTGTTTGTGCATTTACAATATTCATTGATTTTTGCCATTGAAAAACATCATGTTATTCATATACCAGAAATGTTTGAAGCTACTGACTGAATGAAAGGAGCTGGCATCTCACTCTCTTTGAATCTTCTTTATCATGCTAAGAGGAGCAGGAAAAAGCAAAAAATTTCAGAATTGCACCTTGCAATGCGGAGAAATTACTGTTTGTGCATTTACAATATTCAATGATTTTTGCCATTGAAAAACGTCCAGAAATGATTGAAGCTACTGACTGAATGAAAGGAGCTGGCATCTCACTCTCTTTGAATCTTCTTTATCATGCTAAGAGGAGCAGGAAAAAGCAAAAAATTTCAGAATTGCACCTTGCAATGCGGAGAAATTACTGTTTGTGCATTTACAATATTCATTGATTTTTGCCATTGAAAAACATCATGTTATTCATATACCAGAAATGTTTGAAGCTACTGACTGAATGAAAGGAGCTGGCATCTCACTCTCTTTGAATCTTCTTTATATCATGCTAAGAGGAGCAGGAAAAAGCAAAAAATTTCAGAATTGCACCTTGCAATGCGGAGAAATTACTGTTTGTGCATTTACAATATTCATTGATTTTTGCCATTGAAAAACATCCAGAAATGATTGTAGCTACTGACTGAATGAAAGGAGCTGGCATCTCACTCTCTTTGAATCTTCTTTATCATGCTAAGAGGAGCAGGAAAAAGCAAAAAATTTCAGAATTGCACCTTGCAATGCGGAGAAATTACTGTTTGTGCATTTACAATATTCATTGATTTTTGCCATTGAAAAACGTCCAGAAATGATTGAAGCTACTGACTGAATGAAAGGAGCTGGCATCTCACTCTCTTTGAATCTTGTTTATCATGCTAAGAGGAGCAGGAAAAAGCAAAAAATTTCAGAATTGCATCTTGCAATGCGGAGAAATTACTGTTTGTGCATTTACAATATTCATTGATTTTTGCCATTGAAAAACGTCCAGAAATGATTGAAGCTACTGACTGAATGAAAGGAGCTGGCATCTCACTCTCTTTGAATCTTCTTTATCATGCTAAGAGGAGCAGGAAAAAGCAAAAAATTTCAGAATTGCACCTTGCAATGCGGAGAAATTACTGTTTGTGCATTTACAATATTCATTGATTTTTGCCATTGAAAAACATCATGTTATTCATATTCCAGAAATGATTGAAGCTACTGACTGAATGAAAGGAGCTGGCATCTCACTCTCTTTGAATCTTCTTTATCATGCTAAGAGGAGCAGGAAAAAGCAAAAAATTTCAGAATTGCACCTTGCAATGCGGAGAAATTACTGTTTGTGCATTTACAATATTCAATGATTTTTGCCATTGAAAAACGTCCAGAAATGATTGAAGCTACTGACTGAATGAAAGGAGCTGGCATCTCACTCTCTTTGAATCTTCTTTATCATGCTAAGAGGAGCAGGAAAAAGCAAAAAATTTCAGAATTGCACCTTGCAATGCGGAGAAATTACTGTTTGTGCATTTACAATATTCATTGATTTTTGCCATTGAAAAACATCATGTTATTCATATACCAGAAATGTTTGAAGCTACTGACTGAATGAAAGGAGCTGGCATCTCACTCTCTTTGAATCTTCTTTATCATGCTAAGAGGAGCAGGAAAAAGCAAAAAATTTCAGAATTGCACCTTGCAATGCGGAGAAATTACTGTTTGTGCATTTACAATATTCATTGATTTTTGCCATTGAAAAACGTCCAGAAATGATTGTAGCTACTGACTGAATGAAAGGAGCTGGCATCTCACTCTCTTTGAATCTTCTTTATCATGCTAAGAGGAGCAGGAAAAAGCAAAAAATTTCAGAATTGCACCTTGCAATGCGGAGAAATTACTGTTTGTGCATTTACAATATTCATTGATTTTTGCCATTGAAAAACGTCCAGAAATGATTGAAGCTACTGACTGAATGAAAGGAGCTGGCATCTCACTCTCTTTGAATCTTGTTTATCATGCTAAGAGGAGCAGGAAAAAGCAAAAAATTTCAGAATTGCACCTTGCAATGCGGAGAAATTACTGTTTGTGCATTTACAATATTCATTGATTTTTGCCATTGAAAAACGTCCAGAAATGATTGAAGCTACTGACTGAATGAAAGGAGCTGGCATCTCACTCTCTTTGAATCTTCTTTATCATGCTAAGAGGAGCAGGAAAAAGCAAAAAATTTCAGAATTGCACCTTGCAATGCGGAGAAATTACTGTTTGTGCATTTACAATATTCATTGATTTTTGCCATTGAAAAACATCATGTTATTCATATACCAGAAATGTTTGAAGCTACTGACTGAATGAAAGGAGCTGGCATCTCACTCTCTTTGAGTCTTCTTTATCATGCTAAGAGGAGCAGAAAAAAGCAAAAAATTTCAGAATTGCACCTTGCAATGCGGAGAAATTACTGTTTGTGCATTTACAATATTCATTGATTTTTGCCATTGAAAAACGTCCAGAAATGATTGAAGCTACTGACTGAATGAAAGGAGCTGGCATCTCACTCTCTTTGAATCTTGTTTATCATGCTAAGAGGAGCAGGAAAAAGCAAAAAATTTCAGAATTGCACCTTGCAATGCGGAGAAATTACTGTTTGTGCATTTACAATATTCATTGATTTTTGCCATTGAAAAACGTCCAGAAATGATTGAAGCTACTGACAATGAAAGGAGCTGGCATCTCACTCTCTTTGAATCTTCTTTATCATGCTAAGAGGAGCAGGAAAAAGCAAAAAATTTCAGAATTGCACCTTGCAATGCGGAGAAATTACTGTTTGTGCATTTACAATATTCATTGATTTTTGCCATTGAAAAACATCATGTTATTCATATACCAGAAATGATTGAAGCTACTGACTGAATGAAAGGAGCTGGCATCTCACTCTCTTTGAATCTTCTTTATCATGCTAAGCGGAGCAGGAAAAAGCAAAAAATTTCAGAATTGCACCTTGCAATGCGGAGAAATTACTGTTTGTGCATTTACAATATTCATTGATTTTTGCCATTGAAAAACGTCCAGAAATGATTGAAGCTACTGACTGAATGAAAAGAGCTGGCATCTCACTCTCTTTGAATCTTGTTTATCACGCTAAGAGGAGCAGGAAAAAGCAAAAAATTTCAGAATTGCACCTTGCAATGCGGAGAAATTACTGTTTGTGCATTTACAATATTCATTGATTTTTGCCATTGAAAAACGTCCAGAAATGATTGAAGCTACTGACTGAATGAAAGGAGCTGGCATCTCACTCTCTTTGAATCTTCTTTATCATGCTAAGAGGAGCAGGAAAAAGCAAAAAATTTCAGAATTGCACCTTGCAATGCGGAGAAATTACTGTTTGTGCATTTACAATATTCATTGATTTTTGCCATTGAAAAACATCATGTTATTCATATACCAGAAATGTTTGAAGCTACTGACTGAATGAAAGGAGCTGGCATCTCACTCTCTTTGAGTCTTCTTTATCATGCTAAGAGGAGCAGAAAAAAGCAAAAAATTTCAGAATTGCACCTTGCAATGCGGAGAAATTACTGTTTGTGCATTTACAATATTCATTGATTTTTGCCATTGAAAAACATCATGTTATTCATATTCCAGAAATGATTGAAGCTACTGACTGAATGAAAGGAGCTGGCATCTCACTCTCTTTGAATCTTCTTTATCATGCTAAGAGGAGCAGGAAAAAGCAAAAAATTTCAGAATTGCACCTTGCAATGCGGAGAAATTACTGTTTGTGCATTTACAATATTCAATGATTTTTGCCATTGAAAAACGTCCAGAAATGATTGAAGCTACTGACTGAATGAAAGGAGCTGGCATCTCACTCTCTTTGAATCTTCTTTATCATGCTAAGAGGAGCAGGAAAAAGCAAAAAATTTCAGAATTGCACCTTGCAATGCGGAGAAATTACTGTTTGTGCATTTACAATATTCATTGATTTTTGCCATTGAAAAACATCATGTTATTCATATACCAGAAATGTTTGAAGCTACTGACTGAATGAAAGGAGCTGGCATCTCACTCTCTTTGAATCTTCTTTATCATGCTAAGAGGAGCAGGAAAAAGCAAAAAATTTCAGAATTGCACCTTGCAATGCGGAGAAATTACTGTTTGTGCATTTACAATATTCATTGATTTTTGCCATTGAAAAACGTCCAGAAATGATTGTAGCTACTGACTGAATGAAAGGAGCTGGCATCTCACTCTCTTTGAATCTTCTTTATCATGCTAAGAGGAGCAGGAAAAAGCAAAAAATTTCAGAATTGCACCTTGCAATGCGGAGAAATTACTGTTTGTGCATTTACAATATTCATTGATTTTTGCCATTGAAAAACGTCCAGAAATGATTGAAGCTACTGACTGAATGAAAGGAGCTGGCATCTCACTCTCTTTGAATCTTGTTTATCATGCTAAGAGGAGCAGGAAAAAGCAAAAAATTTCAGAATTGCACCTTGCAATGCGGAGAAATTACTGTTTGTGCATTTACAATATTCATTGATTTTTGCCATTGAAAAACGTCCAGAAATGATTGAAGCTACTGACTGAATGAAAGGAGCTGGCATCTCACTCTCTTTGAATCTTCTTTATCATGCTAAGAGGAGCAGGAAAAAGCAAAAAATTTCAGAATTGCACCTTGCAATGCGGAGAAATTACTGTTTGTGCATTTACAATATTCATTGATTTTTGCCATTGAAAAACATCATGTTATTCATATACCAGAAATGTTTGAAGCTACTGACTGAATGAAAGGAGCTGGCATCTCACTCTCTTTGAGTCTTCTTTATCATGCTAAGAGGAGCAGAAAAAAGCAAAAAATTTCAGAATTGCACCTTGCAATGCGGAGAAATTACTGTTTGTGCATTTACAATATTCATTGATTTTTGCCATTGAAAAACATCATGTTATTCATATACCAGAAATGTTTGAAGCTACTGACTGAATGAAAGGAGCTGGCATCTCACTCTCTTTGAATCTTCTTTATCATGCTAAGAGGAGCAGGAAAAAGCAAAAAATTTCAGAATTGCACCTTGCAATGCGGAGAAATTACTGTTTGTGCATTTACAATATTCATTGATTTTTGCCATTGAAAAACGTCCAGAAATGATTGTAGCTACTGACTGAATGAAAGGAGCTGGCATCTCACTCTCTTTGAATCTTCTTTATCATGCTAAGAGGAGCAGGAAAAAGCAAAAAATTTCAGAATTGCACCTTGCAATGCGGAGAAATTACTGTTTGTGCATTTACAATATTCATTGATTTTTGCCATTGAAAAACGTCCAGAAATGATTGAAGCTACTGACTGAATGAAAGGAGCTGGCATCTCACTCTCTTTGAATCTTGTTTATCATGCTAAGAGGAGCAGGAAAAAGCAAAAAATTTCAGAATTGCACCTTGCAATGCGGAGAAATTACTGTTTGTGCATTTACAATATTCATTGATTTTTGCCATTGAAAAACGTCCAGAAATGATTGAAGCTACTGACTGAATGAAAGGAGCTGGCATCTCACTCTCTTTGAATCTTCTTTATCATGCTAAGAGGAGCAGGAAAAAGCAAAAAATTTCAGAATTGCACCTTGCAATGCGGAGAAATTACTGTTTGTGCATTTACAATATTCATTGATTTTTGCCATTGAAAAACATCATGTTATTCATATACCAGAAATGTTTGAAGCTACTGACTGAATGAAAGGAGCTGGCATCTCACTCTCTTTGAGTTTTCTTTATCATGCTAAGAGGAGCAGAAAAAAGCAAAAAATTTCAGAATTGCACCTTGCAATGCGGAGAAATTACTGTTTGTGCATTTACAATATTCATTGATTTTTGCCATTGAAAAACGTCCAGAAATGATTGAAGCTACTGACTGAATGAAAGGAGCTGGCATCTCACTCTCTTTGAATCTTGTTTATCATGCTAAGAGGAGCAGGAAAAAGCAAAAAATTTCAGAATTGCACCTTGCAATGCGGAGAAATTACTGTTTGTGCATTTACAATATTCATTGATTTTTGCCATTGAAAAACGTCCAGAAATGATTGTAGCTACTGACTGAATGAAAGGAGCTGGCATCTCACTCTCTTTGAATCTTCTTTATCATGCTAAGAGGAGCAGGAAAAAGCAAAAAATTTCAGAATTGCACCTTGCAATGCGGAGAAATTACTGTTTGTGCATTTACAATATTCATTGATTTTTGCCATTGAAAAACGTCCAGAAATGATTGAAGCTACTGACTGAATGAAAGGAGCTGGCATCTCACTCTCTTTGAATCTTGTTTATCATGCTAAGAGGAGCAGGAAAAAGCAAAAAATTTCAGAATTGCACCTTGCAATGCGGAGAAATTACTGTTTGTGCATTTACAATATTCATTGATTTTTGCCATTGAAAAACGTCCAGAAATGATTGAAGCTACTGACTGAATGAAAGGAGCTGGCATCTCACTCTCTTTGAATCTTCTTTATCATGCTAAGAGGAGCAGGAAAAAGCAAAAAATTTCAGAATTGCACCTTGCAATGCGGAGAAATTACTGTTTGTGCATTTACAATATTCATTGATTTTTGCCATTGAAAAACATCATGTTATTCATATACCAGAAATGTTTGAAGCTACTGACTGAATGAAAGGAGCTGGCATCTCACTCTCTTTGAGTTTTCTTTATCATGCTAAGAGGAGCAGAAAAAAGCAAAAAATTTCAGAATTGCACCTTGCAATGCGGAGAAATTACTGTTTGTGCATTTACAATATTCATTGATTTTTGCCATTGAAAAACGTCCAGAAATGATTGAAGCTACTGACTGAATGAAAGGAGCTGGCATCTCACTCTCTTTGAATCTTGTTTATCATGCTAAGAGGAGCAGGAAAAAGCAAAAAATTTCAGAATTGCACCTTGCAATGCGGAGAAATTACTGTTTGTGCATTTACAATATTCATTGATTTTTGCCATTGAAAAACGTCCAGAAATGATTGAAGCTACTGACTGAATGAAAGGAGCTGGCATCTCACTCTCTTTGAATCTTCTTTATCATGCTAAGAGGAGCAGGAAAAAGCAAAAAATTTCAGAATTGCACCTTGCAATGCGGAGAAATTACTGTTTGTGCATTTACAATATTCATTGATTTTTGCCATTGAAAAACATCATGTTATTCATATACCAGAAATGATTGAAGCTACTGACTGAATGAAAGGAGCTGGCATCTCACTCTCTTTGAATCTTCTTTATCATGCTAAGAGGAGCAGGAAAAAGCAAAAAATTTCAGAATTGCACCTTGCAATGCGGAGAAATTACTGTTTGTGCATTTACAATATTCATTGATTTTTGCCATTGAAAAACGTCCAGAAATGATTGAAGCTACTGACTGAATGAAAAGAGCTGGCATCTCACTCTCTTTGAATCTTGTTTATCACGCTAAGAGGAGCAGGAAAAAGCAAAAAATTTCAGAATTGCACCTTGCAATGCGGAGAAATTACTGTTTGTGCATTTACAATATTCATTGATTTTTGCCATTGAAAAACGTCCAGAAATGATTGAAGCTACTGACTGAATGAAAGGAGCTGGCATCTCACTCTCTTTGAATCTTCTTTATCATGCTAAGAGGAGCAGGAAAAAGCAAAAAATTTCAGAATTGCACCTTGCAATGCGGAGAAATTACTGTTTGTGCATTTACAATATTCATTGATTTTTGCCATTGAAAAACATCATGTTATTCATATACCAGAAATGATTGAAGCTACTGACTGAATGAAAGGAGCTGGCATCTCACTCTCTTTGAATCTTCTTTATCATGCTAAGAGGAGCAGGAAAAAGCAAAAAATTTCAGAATTGCACCTTGCAATGCGGAGAAATTACTGTTTGTGCATTTACAATATTCAATGATTTTTGCCATTGAAAAACGTCCAGAAATGATTGAAGCTACTGACTGAATGAAAGGAGCTGGCATCTCACTCTCTTTGAATCTTCTTTATCATGCTAAGAGGAGCAGGAAAAAGCAAAAAATTTCAGAATTGCACCTTGCAATGCGGAGAAATTACTGTTTGTGCATTTACAATATTCATTGATTTTTGCCATTGAAAAACATCATGTTATTCATATTCCAGAAATGATTGAAGCTACTGACTGAATGAAAGGAGCTGGCATCTCACTCTCTTTGAATCTTCTTTATCATGCTAAGAGGAGCAGGAAAAAGCAAAAAATTTCAGAATTGCACCTTGCAATGCGGAGAAATTACTGTTTGTGCATTTACAATATTCAATGATTTTTGCCATTGAAAAACGTCCAGAAATGATTGAAGCTACTGACTGAATGAAAGGAGCTGGCATCTCACTCTCTTTGAATCTTCTTTATCATGCTAAGAGGAGCAGGAAAAAGCAAAAAATTTCAGAATTGCACCTTGCAATGCGGAGAAATTACTGTTTGTGCATTTACAATATTCATTGATTTTTGCCATTGAAAAACATCATGTTATTCATATACCAGAAATGTTTGAAGCTACTGACTGAATGAAAGGAGCTGGCATCTCACTCTCTTTGAATCTTCTTTATCATGCTAAGAGGAGCAGGAAAAAGCAAAAAATTTCAGAATTGCACCTTGCAATGCGGAGAAATTACTGTTTGTGCATTTACAATATTCATTTATTTTTGCCATTGAAAAACGTCCAGAAATGATTGAAGCTACTGACTGAATGAAAGGAGCTGGCATCTCACTCTCTTTGAATCTTCTTTATCATGCTAAGAGGAGCAGGAAAAAGCAAAAAATTTCAGAATTGCACCTTGCAATGCGGAGAAATTACTGTTTGTGCATTTACAATATTCATTGATTTTTGCCATTGAAAAACATCATGTTATTCATATTCCAGAAATGATTGAAGCTACTGACTGAATGAAAGGAGCTGGCATCTCACTCTCTTTGAATCTTCTTTATCATGCTAAGAGGAGCAGGAAAAAGCAAAAAATTTCAGAATTGCACCTTGCAATGCGGAGAAATTACTGTTTGTGCATTTACAATATTCAATGATTTTTGCCATTGAAAAACGTCCAGAAATGATTGAAGCTACTGACTGAATGAAAGGAGCTGGCATCTCACTCTCTTTGAATCTTCTTTATCATGCTAAGAGGAGCAGGAAAAAGCAAAAAATTTCAGAATTGCACCTTGCAATGCGGAGAAATTACTGTTTGTGCATTTACAATATTCATTGATTTTTGCCATTGAAAAACATCATGTTATTCATATACCAGAAATGTTTGAAGCTACTGACTGAATGAAAGGAGCTGGCATCTCACTCTCTTTGAATCTTCTTTATCATGCTAAGAGGAGCAGGAAAAAGCAAAAAATTTCAGAATTGCACCTTGCAATGCGGAGAAATTACTGTTTGTGCATTTACAATATTCATTTATTTTTGCCATTGAAAAACGTCCAGAAATGATTGAAGCTACTGACTGAATGAAAGGAGCTGGCATCTCACTCTCTTTGAATCTTCTTTATCATGCTAAGAGGAGCAGGAAAAAGCAAAAAATTTCAGAATTGCACCTTGCAATGCGGAGAAATTACTGTTTGTGCATTTACAATATTCATTGATTTTTGCCATTGAAAAACGTCCAGAAATGATTGAAGCTACTGACTGAATGAAAGGAGCTGGCATCTCACTCTCTTTGAATCTTCTTTATCATGCTAAGAGGAGCAGGAAAAAGCAAAAAATTTCAGAATTGCACCTTGCAATGCGGAGAAATTACTGTTTGTGCATTTACAATATTCATTGATTTTTGCCATTGAAAAACGTCCAGAAATGATTGAAGCTACTGACTGAATGAAAGGAGCTGGCATCTCACTCTCTTTGAATCTTCTTTATCATGCTAAGAGGAGCAGGAAAAAGCAAAAAATTTCAGAATTGCACCTTGCAATGCGGAGAAATTACTGTTTGTGCATTTACAATATTCATTGATTTTTGCCATTGAAAAACATCATGTTATTCATATTCCAGAAATGATTGAAGCTACTGACTGAATGAAAGGAGCTGGCATCTCACTCTCTTTGAATCTTCTTTATCATGCTAAGAGGAGCAGGAAAAAGCAAAAAATTTCAGAATTGCACCTTGCAATGCGGAGAAATTACTGTTTGTGCATTTACAATATTCAATGATTTTTGCCATTGAAAAACGTCCAGAAATGATTGAAGCTACTGACTGAATGAAAGGAGCTGGCATCTCACTCTCTTTGAATCTTCTTTATCATGCTAAGAGGAGCAGGAAAAAGCAAAATATTTCAGAATTGCACCTTGCAATGCGGAGAAATTACTGTTTGTGCATTTACAATATTCATTGATTTTTGCCATTGAAAAACATCATGTTATTCATATACCAGAAATGTTTGAAGCTACTGACTGAATGAAAGGAGCTGGCATCTCACTCTCTTTGAATCTTCTTTATCATGCTAAGAGGAGCAGGAAAAAGCAAAAAATTTCAGAATTGCACCTTGCAATGCGGAGAAATTACTGTTTGTGCATTTACAATATTCATTGATTTTTGCCATTGAAAAACGTCCAGAAATGATTGAAGCTACTGACTGAATGAAAAGAGCTGGCATCTCACTCTCTTTGAATCTTGTTTATCACGCTAAGAGGAGCAGGAAAAAGCAAAAAATTTCAGAATTGCACCTTGCAATGCGGAGAAATTACTGTTTGTGCATTTACAATATTCATTGATTTTTGCCATTGAAAAACGTCCAGAAATGATTGAAGCTACTGACTGAATGAAAGGAGCTGGCATCTCACTCTCTTTGAATCTTCTTTATCATGCTAAGAGGAGCAGGAAAAAGCAAAAAATTTCAGAATTGCACCTTGCAATGCGGAGAAATTACTGTTTGTGCATTTACAATATTCATTGATTTTTGCCATTGAAAAACATCATGTTATTCATATACCAGAAATGATTGAAGCTACTGACTGAATGAAAGGAGCTGGCATCTCACTCTCTTTGAATCTTCTTTATCATGCTAAGAGGAGCAGGAAAAAGCAAAAAATTTCAGAATTGCACCTTGCAATGCGGAGAAATTACTGTTTGTGCATTTACAATATTCAATGATTTTTGCCATTGAAAAACGTCCAGAAATGATTGAAGCTACTGACTGAATGAAAGGAGCTGGCATCTCACTCTCTTTGAATCTTCTTTATCATGCTAAGAGGAGCAGGAAAAAGCAAAAAATTTCAGAATTGCACCTTGCAATGCGGAGAAATTACTGTTTGTGCATTTACAATATTCATTGATTTTTGCCATTGAAAAACATCATGTTATTCATATTCCAGAAATGATTGAAGCTACTGACTGAATGAAAGGAGCTGGCATCTCACTCTCTTTGAATCTTCTTTATCATGCTAAGAGGAGCAGGAAAAAGCAAAAAATTTCAGAATTGCACCTTGCAATGCGGAGAAATTACTGTTTGTGCATTTACAATATTCAATGATTTTTGCCATTGAAAAACGTCCAGAAATGATTGAAGCTACTGACTGAATGAAAGGAGCTGGCATCTCACTCTCTTTGAATCTTCTTTATCATGCTAAGAGGAGCAGGAAAAAGCAAAAAATTTCAGAATTGCACCTTGCAATGCGGAGAAATTACTGTTTGTGCATTTACAATATTCATTGATTTTTGCCATTGAAAAACATCATGTTATTCATATTCCAGAAATGATTGAAGCTACTGACTGAATGAAAGGAGCTGGCATCTCACTCTCTTTGAATCTTCTTTATCATGCTAAGAGGAGCAGGAAAAAGCAAAAAATTTCAGAATTGCACCTTGCAATGCGGAGAAATTACTGTTTGTGCATTTACAATATTCAATGATTTTTGCCATTGAAAAACGTCCAGAAATGATTGAAGCTACTGACTGAATGAAAGGAGCTGGCATCTCACTCTCTTTGAATCTTCTTTATCATGCTAAGAGGAGCAGGAAAAAGCAAAAAATTTCAGAATTGCACCTTGCAATGCGGAGAAATTACTGTTTGTGCATTTACAATATTCATTGATTTTTGCCATTGAAAAACATCATGTTATTCATATACCAGAAATGTTTGAAGCTACTGACTGAATGAAAGGAGCTGGCATCTCACTCTCTTTGAATCTTCTTTATCATGCTAAGAGGAGCAGGAAAAAGCAAAAAATTTCAGAATTGCACCTTGCAATGCGGAGAAATTACTGTTTGTGCATTTACAATATTCATTGATTTTTGCCATTGAAAAACGTCCAGAAATGATTGAAGCTACTGACTGAATGAAAAGAGCTGGCATCTCACTCTCTTTGAATCTTGTTTATCACGCTAAGAGGAGCAGGAAAAAGCAAAAAATTTCAGAATTGCACCTTGCAATGCGGAGAAATTACTGTTTGTGCATTTACAATATTCATTGATTTTTGCCATTGAAAAACGTCCAGAAATGATTGAAGCTACTGACTGAATGAAAGGAGCTGGCATCTCACTCTCTTTGAATCTTCTTTATCATGCTAAGAGGAGCAGGAAAAAGCAAAAAATTTCAGAATTGCACCTTGCAATGCGAAGAAATTACTGTTTGTGCATTTACAATATTCATTGATTTTTGCCATTGAAAAACATCATGTTATTCATATACCAGAAATGATTGAAGCTACTGACTGAATGAAAGGAGCTGGCATCTCACTCTCTTTGAATCTTCTTTATCATGCTAAGAGGAGCAGGAAAAAGCAAAAAATTTCAGAATTGCACCTTGCAATGCGGAGAAATTACTGTTTGTGCATTTACAATATTCAATGATTTTTGCCATTGAAAAACGTCCAGAAATGATTGAAGCTACTGACTGAATGAAAGGAGCTGGCATCTCACTCTCTTTGAATCTTCTTTATCATGCTAAGAGGAGCAGGAAAAAGCAAAAAATTTCAGAATTGCACCTTGCAATGCGGAGAAATTACTGTTTGTGCATTTACAATATTCATTGATTTTTGCCATTGAAAAACATCATGTTATTCATATTCCAGAAATGATTGAAGCTACTGACTGAATGAAAGGAGCTGGCATCTCACTCTCTTTGAATCTTCTTTATCATGCTAAGAGGAGCAGGAAAAAGCAAAAAATTTCAGAATTGCACCTTGCAATGCGGAGAAATTACTGTTTGTGCATTTACAATATTCAATGATTTTTGCCATTGAAAAACGTCCAGAAATGATTGAAGCTACTGACTGAATGAAAGGAGCTGGCATCTCACTCTCTTTGAATCTTCTTTATCATGCTAAGAGGAGCAGGAAAAAGCAAAAAATTTCAGAATTGCACCTTGCAATGCGGAGAAATTACTGTTTGTGCATTTACAATATTCATTGATTTTTGCCATTGAAAAACATCATGTTATTCATATACCAGAAATGTTTGAAGCTACTGACTGAATGAAAGGAGCTGGCATCTCACTCTCTTTGAATCTTCTTTATCATGCTAAGAGGAGCAGGAAAAAGCAAAAAATTTCAGAATTGCACCTTGCAATGCGGAGAAATTACTGTTTGTGCATTTACAATATTCAATGATTTTTGCCATTGAAAAACGTCCAGAAATGATTGAAGCTACTGACTGAATGAAAGGAGCTGGCATCTCACTCTCTTTGAATCTTCTTTATCATGCTAAGAGGAGCAGGAAAAAGCAAAAAATTTCAGAATTGCACCTTGCAATGCGGAGAAATTACTGTTTGTGCATTTACAATATTCATTGATTTTTGCCATTGAAAAACATCATGTTATTCATATACCAGAAATGTTTGAAGCTACTGACTGAATGAAAGGAGCTGGCATCTCACTCTCTTTGAATCTTCTTTATCATGCTAAGAGGAGCAGGAAAAAGCAAAAAATTTCAGAATTGCACCTTGCAATGCGGAGAAATTACTGTTTGTGCATTTACAATATTCATTGATTTTTGCCATTGAAAAACGTCCAGA
Organism: Phyllobates terribilis; assembly: GCF_046119375.1. Taxonomy (NCBI): domain Eukaryota; kingdom Metazoa; phylum Chordata; class Amphibia; order Anura; family Dendrobatidae; genus Phyllobates; species Phyllobates terribilis. The sequence continues at coordinate 18,227 of NW_027365772.1, read as the reverse complement.
AATGATTGTAGCTACTGACTGAATGAAAGGAGCTGGCATCTCACTCTCTTTGAATCTTCTTTATCATGCTAAGAGGAGCAGGAAAAAGCAAAAAATTTCAGAATTGCACCTTGCAATGCGGAGAAATTACTGTTTGTGCATTTACAATATTCATTGATTTTTGCCATTGAAAAACGTCCAGAAATGATTGAAGCTACTGACTGAATGAAAGGAGCTGGCATCTCACTCTCTTTGAATCTTCTTTATCATGCTAAGAGGAGCAGGAAAAAGCAAAAAATTTCAGAATTGCACCTTGCAATGCGGAGAAATTACTGTTTGTGCATTTACAATATTCATTGATTTTTGCCATTGAAAAACATCATGTTATTCATATACCAGAAATGTTTGAAGCTACTGACTGAATGAAAGGAGCTGGCATCTCACTCTCTTTGAGTCTTCTTTATCATGCTAAGAGGAGCAGAAAAAAGCAAAAAATTTCAGAATTGCACCTTGCAATGCGGAGAAATTACTGTTTGTGCATTTACAATATTCATTGATTTTTGCCATTGAAAAACGTCCAGAAATGATTGAAGCTACTGACTGAATGAAAGGAGCTGGCATCTCACTCTCTTTGAATCTTGTTTATCATGCTAAGAGGAGCAGGAAAAAGCAAAAAATTTCAGAATTGCACCTTGCAATGCGGAGAAATTACTGTTTGTGCATTTACAATATTCATTGATTTTTGCCATTGAAAAACGTCCAGAAATGATTGAAGCTACTGACAATGAAAGGAGCTGGCATCTCACTCTCTTTGAATCTTCTTTATCATGCTAAGAGGAGCAGGAAAAAGCAAAAAATTTCAGAATTGCACCTTGCAATGCGGAGAAATTACTGTTTGTGCATTTACAATATTCATTGATTTTTGCCATTGAAAAACATCATGTTATTCATATACCAGAAATGATTGAAGCTACTGACTGAATGAAAGGAGCTGGCATCTCACTCTCTTTGAATCTTCTTTATCATGCTAAGAGGAGCAGGAAAAAGCAAAAAATTTCAGAATTGCACCTTGCAATGCGGAGAAATTACTGTTTGTGCATTTACAATATTCATTGATTTTTGCCATTGAAAAACATCATGTTACTCATATACCAGAAATGTTTGAAGCTACTGACTGAATGAAAGGAGCTGGCATCTCACTCTCTTTGAGTCTTCTTTATCATGCTAAGAGGAGCAGAAAAAAGCAAAAAATTTCAGAATTGCACCTTGCAATGCGGAGAAATTACTGTTTGTGCATTTACAATATTCATTGATTTTTGCCATTGAAAAACATCATGTTATTCATATTCCAGAAATGATTGAAGCTACTGACTGAATGAAAGGAGCTGGCATCTCACTCTCTTTGAATCTTCTTTATCATGCTAAGAGGAGCAGGAAAAAGCAAAAAATTTCAGAATTGCACCTTGCAATGCGGAGAAATTACTGTTTGTGCATTTACAATATTCAATGATTTTTGCCATTGAAAAACGTCCAGAAATGATTGAAGCTACTGACTGAATGAAAGGAGCTGGCATCTCACTCTCTTTGAATCTTCTTTATCATGCTAAGAGGAGCAGGAAAAAGCAAAAAATTTCAGAATTGCACCTTGCAATGCGGAGAAATTACTGTTTGTGCATTTACAATATTCATTGATTTTTGCCATTGAAAAACATCATGTTATTCATATACCAGAAATGTTTGAAGCTACTGACTGAATGAAAGGAGCTGGCATCTCACTCTCTTTGAATCTTCTTTATCATGCTAAGAGGAGCAGGAAAAAGCAAAAAATTTCAGAATTGCACCTTGCAATGCGGAGAAATTACTGTTTGTGCATTTACAATATTCATTGATTTTTGCCATTGAAAAACGTCCAGAAATGATTGTAGCTACTGACTGAATGAAAGGAGCTGGCATCTCACTCTCTTTGAATCTTCTTTATCATGCTAAGAGGAGCAGGAAAAAGCAAAAAATTTCAGAATTGCACCTTGCAATGCGGAGAAATTACTGTTTGTGCATTTACAATATTCATTGATTTTTGCCATTGAAAAACATCATGTTATTCATATACCAGAAATGTTTGAAGCTACTGACTGAATGAAAGGAGCTGGCATCTCACTCTCTTTGAATCTTCTTTATCATGCTAAGAGGAGCAGGAAAAAGCAAAAAATTTCAGAATTGCACCTTGCAATGCGGAGAAATTACTGTTTGTGCATTTACAATATTCATTGATTTTTGCCATTGAAAAACGTCCAGAAATGATTGTAGCTACTGACTGAATGAAAGGAGCTGGCATCTCACTCTCTTTGAATCTTCTTTATCATGCTAAGAGGAGCAGGAAAAAGCAAAAAATTTCAGAATTGCACCTTGCAATGCGGAGAAATTACTGTTTGTGCATTTACAATATTCATTGATTTTTGCCATTGAAAAACATCATGTTATTCATATTCCAGAAATGATTGAAGCTACTGACTGAATGAAAGGAGCTGGCATCTCACTCTCTTTGAATCTTCTTTATCATGCTAAGAGGAGCAGGAAAAAGCAAAAAATTTCAGAATTGCACCTTGCAATGCGGAGAAATTACTGTTTGTGCATTTACAATATTCAATGATTTTTGCCATTGAAAAACGTCCAGAAATGATTGAAGCTACTGACTGAATGAAAGGAGCTGGCATCTCACTCTCTTTGAATCTTCTTTATCATGCTAAGAGGAGCAGGAAAAAGCAAAAAATTTCAGAATTGCACCTTGCAATGCGGAGAAATTACTGTTTGTGCATTTACAATATTCATTGATTTTTGCCATTGAAAAACATCATGTTATTCATATACCAGAAATGTTTGAAGCTACTGACTGAATGAAAGGAGCTGGCATCTCACTCTCTTTGAATCTTCTTTATCATGCTAAGAGGAGCAGGAAAAAGCAAAAAATTTCAGAATTGCACCTTGCAATGCGGAGAAATTACTGTTTGTGCATTTACAATATTCAATGATTTTTGCCATTGAAAAACGTCCAGAAATGATTGAAGCTACTGACTGAATGAAAGGAGCTGGCATCTCACTCTCTTTGAATCTTCTTTATCATGCTAAGAGGAGCAGGAAAAAGCAAAAAATTTCAGAATTGCACCTTGCAATGCGGAGAAATTACTGTTTGTGCATTTACAATATTCATTGATTTTTGCCATTGAAAAACATCATGTTATTCATATACCAGAAATGTTTGAAGCTACTGACTGAATGAAAGGAGCTGGCATCTCACTCTCTTTGAATCTTCTTTATCATGCTAAGAGGAGCAGGAAAAAGCAAAAAATTTCAGAATTGCACCTTGCAATGCGGAGAAATTACTGTTTGTGCATTTACAATATTCATTGATTTTTGCCATTGAAAAACATCATGTTATTCATATTCCAGAAATGATTGAAGCTACTGACTGAATGAAACGAGCTGGCATCTCACTCTCTTTGAATCTTCTTTATCATGCTAAGAGGAGCAGGAAAAAGCAAAAAATTTCAGAATTGCACCTTGCAATGCGGAGAAATTACTGTTTGTGCATTTACAATATTCAATGATTTTTGCCATTGAAAAACGTCCAGAAATGATTGAAGCTACTGACTGAATGAAAGGAGCTGGCATCTCACTCTCTTTGAATCTTCTTTATCATGCTAAGAGGAGCAGGAAAAAGCAAAAAATTTCAGAATTGCACCTTGCAATGCGGAGAAATTACTGTTTGTGCATTTACAATATTCATTGATTTTTGCCATTGAAAAACATCATGTTATTCATATACCAGAAATGTTTGAAGCTACTGACTGAATGAAAGGAGCTGGCATCTCACTCTCTTTGAATCTTCTTTATCATGCTAAGAGGAGCAGGAAAAAGCAAAAAATTTCAGAATTGCACCTTGCAATGCGGAGAAATTACTGTTTGTGCATTTACAATATTCATTGATTTTTGCCATTGAAAAACGTCCAGAAATGATTGTAGCTACTGACTGAATGAAAGGAGCTGGCATCTCACTCTCTTTGAATCTTCTTTATCATGCTAAGAGGAGCAGGAAAAAGCAAAAAATTTCAGAATTGCACCTTGCAATGCGGAGAAATTACTGTTTGTGCATTTACAATATTCATTGATTTTTGCCATTGAAAAACGTCCAGAAATGATTGAAGCTACTGACTGAATGAAAGGAGCTGGCATCTCACTCTCTTTGAATCTTGTTTATCATGCTAAGAGGAGCAGGAAAAAGCAAAAAATTTCAGAATTGCACCTTGCAATGCGGAGAAATTACTGTTTGTGCATTTACAATATTCATTGATTTTTGCCATTGAAAAACATCATGTTATTCATATACCAGAAATGTTTGAAGCTACTGACTGAATGAAAGGAGCTGGCATCTCACTCTCTTTGAGTCTTCTTTATCATGCTAAGAGGAGCAGAAAAAAGCAAAAAATTTCAGAATTGCACCTTGCAATGCGGAGAAATTACTGTTTGTGCATTTACAATATTCATTGATTTTTGCCATTGAAAAACATCATGTTATTCATATTCCAGAAATGATTGAAGCTACTGACTGAATGAAAGGAGCTGGCATCTCACTCTCTTTGAATCTTCTTTATCATGCTAAGAGGAGCAGGAAAAAGCAAAAAATTTCAGAATTGCACCTTGCAATGCGGAGAAATTACTGTTTGTGCATTTACAATATTCAATGATTTTTGCCATTGAAAAACGTCCAGAAATGATTGAAGCTACTGACTGAATGAAAGGAGCTGGCATCTCACTCTCTTTGAATCTTCTTTATCATGCTAAGAGGAGCAGGAAAAAGCAAAAAATTTCAGAATTGCACCTTGCAATGCGGAGAAATTACTGTTTGTGCATTTACAATATTCATTGATTTTTGCCATTGAAAAACATCATGTTATTCATATACCAGAAATGTTTGAAGCTACTGACTGAATGAAAGGAGCTGGCATCTCACTCTCTTTGAATCTTCTTTATCATGCTAAGAGGAGCAGGAAAAAGCAAAAAATTTCAGAATTGCACCTTGCAATGCGGAGAAATTACTGTTTGTGCATTTACAATATTCATTGATTTTTGCCATTGAAAAACGTCCAGAAATGATTGTAGCTACTGACTGAATGAAAGGAGCTGGCATCTCACTCTCTTTGAATCTTCTTTATCATGCTAAGAGGAGCAGGAAAAAGCAAAAAATTTCAGAATTGCACCTTGCAATGCGGAGAAATTACTGTTTGTGCATTTACAATATTCATTGATTTTTGCCATTGAAAAACGTCCAGAAATGATTGAAGCTACTGACTGAATGAAAGGAGCTGGCATCTCACTCTCTTTGAATCTTGTTTATCATGCTAAGAGGAGCAGGAAAAAGCAAAAAATTTCAGAATTGCACCTTGCAATGCGGAGAAATTACTGTTTGTGCATTTACAATATTCATTGATTTTTGCCATTGAAAAACGTCCAGAAATGATTGAAGCTACTGACTGAATGAAAGGAGCTGGCATCTCACTCTCTTTGAATCTTCTTTATCATGCTAAGAGGAGCAGGAAAAAGCAAAAAATTTCAGAATTGCACCTTGCAATGCGGAGAAATTACTGTTTGTGCATTTACAATATTCATTGATTTTTGCCATTGAAAAACATCATGTTATTCATATACCAGAAATGTTTGAAGCTACTGACTGAATGAAAGGAGCTGGCATCTCACTCTCTTTGAGTCTTCTTTATCATGCTAAGAGGAGCAGAAAAAAGCAAAAAATTTCAGAATTGCACCTTGCAATGCGGAGAAATTACTGTTTGTGCATTTACAATATTCATTGATTTTTGCCATTGAAAAACATCATGTTATTCATATACCAGAAATGTTTGAAGCTACTGACTGAATGAAAGGAGCTGGCATCTCACTCTCTTTGAATCTTCTTTATCATGCTAAGAGGAGCAGGAAAAAGCAAAAAATTTCAGAATTGCACCTTGCAATGCGGAGAAATTACTGTTTGTGCATTTACAATATTCATTGATTTTTGCCATTGAAAAACGTCCAGAAATGATTGTAGCTACTGACTGAATGAAAGGAGCTGGCATCTCACTCTCTTTGAATCTTCTTTATCATGCTAAGAGGAGCAGGAAAAAGCAAAAAATTTCAGAATTGCACCTTGCAATGCGGAGAAATTACTGTTTGTGCATTTACAATATTCATTGATTTTTGCCATTGAAAAACGTCCAGAAATGATTGAAGCTACTGACTGAATGAAAGGAGCTGGCATCTCACTCTCTTTGAATCTTGTTTATCATGCTAAGAGGAGCAGGAAAAAGCAAAAAATTTCAGAATTGCACCTTGCAATGCGGAGAAATTACTGTTTGTGCATTTACAATATTCATTGATTTTTGCCATTGAAAAACGTCCAGAAATGATTGAAGCTACTGACTGAATGAAAGGAGCTGGCATCTCACTCTCTTTGAATCTTCTTTATCATGCTAAGAGGAGCAGGAAAAAGCAAAAAATTTCAGAATTGCACCTTGCAATGCGGAGAAATTACTGTTTGTGCATTTACAATATTCATTGATTTTTGCCATTGAAAAACATCATGTTATTCATATACCAGAAATGTTTGAAGCTACTGACTGAATGAAAGGAGCTGGCATCTCACTCTCTTTGAGTCTTCTTTATCATGCTAAGAGGAGCAGAAAAAAGCAAAAAATTTCAGAATTGCACCTTGCAATGCGGAGAAATTACTGTTTGTGCATTTACAATATTCATTGATTTTTGCCATTGAAAAACGTCCAGAAATGATTGAAGCTACTGACTGAATGAAAGGAGCTGGCATCTCACTCTCTTTGAATCTTGTTTATCATGCTAAGAGGAGCAGGAAAAAGCAAAAAATTTCAGAATTGCACCTTGCAATGCGGAGAAATTACTGTTTGTGCATTTACAATATTCATTGATTTTTGCCATTGAAAAACGTCCAGAAATGATTGAAGCTACTGACTGAATGAAAGGAGCTGGCATCTCACTCTCTTTGAATCTTCTTTATCATGCTAAGAGGAGCAGGAAAAAGCAAAAAATTTCAGAATTGCACCTTGCAATGCGGAGAAATTACTGTTTGTGCATTTACAATATTCATTGATTTTTGCCATTGAAAAACGTCCAGAAATGATTGAAGCTACTGACTGAATGAAAGGAGCTGGCATCTCACTCTCTTTGAATCTTCTTTATCATGCTAAGAGGAGCAGGAAAAAGCAAAAAATTTCAGAATTGCACCTTGCAATGCGGAGAAATTACTGTTTGTGCATTTACAATATTCATTGATTTTTGCCATTGAAAAACATCATGTTATTCATATACCAGAAATGATTGAAGCTACTGACTGAATGAAAGGAGCTGGCATCTCACTCTCTTTGAATCTTCTTTATCATGCTAAGAGGAGCAGGAAAAAGCAAAAAATTTCAGAATTGCACCTTGCAATGCGGAGAAATTACTGTTTGTGCATTTACAATATTCAATGATTTTTGCCATTGAAAAACGTCCAGAAATGATTGAAGCTACTGACTGAATGAAAGGAGCTGGCATCTCACTCTCTTTGAATCTTCTTTATCATGCTAAGAGGAGCAGGAAAAAGCAAAAAATTTCAGAATTGCACCTTGCAATGCGGAGAAATTACTGTTTGTGCATTTACAATATTCATTGATTTTTGCCATTGAAAAACATCATGTTATTCATATTCCAGAAATGATTGAAGCTACTGACTGAATGAAAGGAGCTGGCATCTCACTCTCTTTGAATCTTCTTTATCATGCTAAGAGGAGCAGGAAAAAGCAAAAAATTTCAGAATTGCACCTTGCAATGCGGAGAAATTACTGTTTGTGCATTTACAATATTCAATGATTTTTGCCATTGAAAAACGTCCAGAAATGATTGAAGCTACTGACTGAATGAAAGGAGCTGGCATCTCACTCTCTTTGAATCTTCTTTATCATGCTAAGAGGAGCAGGAAAAAGCAAAAAATTTCAGAATTGCACCTTGCAATGCGGAGAAATTACTGTTTGTGCATTTACAATATTCATTGATTTTTGCCATTGAAAAACATCATGTTATTCATATACCAGAAATGTTTGAAGCTACTGACTGAATGAAAGGAGCTGGCATCTCACTCTCTTTGAATCTTCTTTATCATGCTAAGAGGAGCAGGAAAAAGCAAAAAATTTCAGAATTGCACCTTGCAATGCGGAGAAATTACTGTTTGTGCATTTACAATATTCATTTATTTTTGCCATTGAAAAACGTCCAGAAATGATTGAAGCTACTGACTGAATGAAAGGAGCTGGCATCTCACTCTCTTTGAATCTTCTTTATCATGCTAAGAGGAGCAGGAAAAAGCAAAAAATTTCAGAATTGCACCTTGCAATGCGGAGAAATTACTGTTTGTGCATTTACAATATTCATTGATTTTTGCCATTGAAAAACGTCCAGAAATGATTGAAGCTACTGACTGAATGAAAGGAGCTGGCATCTCACTCTCTTTGAATCTTCTTTATCATGCTAAGAGGAGCAGGAAAAAGCAAAAAATTTCAGAATTGCACCTTGCAATGCGGAGAAATTACTGTTTGTGCATTTACAATATTCATTGATTTTTGCCATTGAAAAACGTCCAGAAATGATTGAAGCTACTGACTGAATGAAAGGAGCTGGCATCTCACTCTCTTTGAATCTTCTTTATCATGCTAAGAGGAGCAGGAAAAAGCAAAAAATTTCAGAATTGCACCTTGCAATGCGGAGAAATTACTGTTTGTGCATTTACAATATTCATTGATTTTTGCCATTGAAAAACATCATGTTATTCATATTCCAGAAATGATTGAAGCTACTGACTGAATGAAAGGAGCTGGCATCTCACTCTCTTTGAATCTTCTTTATCATGCTAAGAGGAGCAGGAAAAAGCAAAAAATTTCAGAATTGCACCTTGCAATGCGGAGAAATTACTGTTTGTGCATTTACAATATTCAATGATTTTTGCCATTGAAAAACGTCCAGAAATGATTGAAGCTACTGACTGAATGAAAGGAGCTGGCATCTCACTCTCTTTGAATCTTCTTTATCATGCTAAGAGGAGCAGGAAAAAGCAAAATATTTCAGAATTGCACCTTGCAATGCGGAGAAATTACTGTTTGTGCATTTACAATATTCATTGATTTTTGCCATTGAAAAACATCATGTTATTCATATACCAGAAATGTTTGAAGCTACTGACTGAATGAAAGGAGCTGGCATCTCACTCTCTTTGAATCTTCTTTATCATGCTAAGAGGAGCAGGAAAAAGCAAAAAATTTCAGAATTGCACCTTGCAATGCGGAGAAATTACTGTTTGTGCATTTACAATATTCATTGATTTTTGCCATTGAAAAACGTCCAGAAATGATTGAAGCTACTGACTGAATGAAAAGAGCTGGCATCTCACTCTCTTTGAATCTTGTTTATCACGCTAAGAGGAGCAGGAAAAAGCAAAAAATTTCAGAATTGCACCTTGCAATGCGGAGAAATTACTGTTTGTGCATTTACAATATTCATTGATTTTTGCCATTGAAAAACGTCCAGAAATGATTGAAGCTACTGACTGAATGAAAGGAGCTGGCATCTCACTCTCTTTGAATCTTCTTTATCATGCTAAGAGGAGCAGGAAAAAGCAAAAAATTTCAGAATTGCACCTTGCAATGCGGAGAAATTACTGTTTGTGCATTTACAATATTCATTGATTTTTGCCATTGAAAAACATCATGTTATTCATATACCAGAAATGATTGAAGCTACTGACTGAATGAAAGGAGCTGGCATCTCACTCTCTTTGAATCTTCTTTATCATGCTAAGAGGAGCAGGAAAAAGCAAAAAATTTCAGAATTGGACCTTGCAATGCGGAGAAATTACTGTTTGTGCATTTACAATATTCAATGATTTTTGCCATTGAAAAACGTCCAGAAATGATTGAAGCTACTGACTGAATGAAAGGAGCTGGCATCTCACTCTCTTTGAATCTTCTTTATCATGCTAAGAGGAGCAGGAAAAAGCAAAAAATTTCAGAATTGCACCTTGCAATGCGGAGAAATTACTGTTTGTGCATTTACAATATTCATTGATTTTTGCCATTGAAAAACATCATGTTATTCATATTCCAGAAATGATTGAAGCTACTGACTGAATGAAAGGAGCTGGCATCTCACTCTCTTTGAATCTTCTTTATCATGCTAAGAGGAGCAGGAAAAAGCAAAAAATTTCAGAATTGCACCTTGCAATGCGGAGAAATTACTGTTTGTGCATTTACAATATTCAATGATTTTTGCCATTGAAAAACGTCCAGAAATGATTGAAGCTACTGACTGAATGAAAGGAGCTGGCATCTCACTCTCTTTGAATCTTCTTTATCATGCTAAGAGGAGCAGGAAAAAGCAAAAAATTTCAGAATTGCACCTTGCAATGCGGAGAAATTACTGTTTGTGCATTTACAATATTCATTGATTTTTGCCATTGAAAAACATCATGTTATTCATATTCCAGAAATGATTGAAGCTACTGACTGAATGAAAGGAGCTGGCATCTCACTCTCTTTGAATCTTCTTTATCATGCTAAGAGGAGCAGGAAAAAGCAAAAAATTTCAGAATTGCACCTTGCAATGCGGAGAAATTACTGTTTGTGCATTTACAATATTCAATGATTTTTGCCATTGAAAAACGTCCAGAAATGATTGAAGCTACTGACTGAATGAAAGGAGCTGGCATCTCACTCTCTTTGAATCTTCTTTATCATGCTAAGAGGAGCAGGAAAAAGCAAAAAATTTCAGAATTGCACCTTGCAATGCGGAGAAATTACTGTTTGTGCATTTACAATATTCATTGATTTTTGCCATTGAAAAACATCATGTTATTCATATACCAGAAATGTTTGAAGCTACTGACTGAATGAAAGGAGCTGGCATCTCACTCTCTTTGAATCTTCTTTATCATGCTAAGAGGAGCAGGAAAAAGCAAAAAATTTCAGAATTGCACCTTGCAATGCGGAGAAATTACTGTTTGTGCATTTACAATATTCATTGATTTTTGCCATTGAAAAACGTCCAGAAATGATTGAAGCTACTGACTGAATGAAAAGAGCTGGCATCTCACTCTCTTTGAATCTTGTTTATCACGCTAAGAGGAGCAGGAAAAAGCAAAAAATTTCAGAATTGCACCTTGCAATGCGGAGAAATTACTGTTTGTGCATTTACAATATTCATTGATTTTTGCCATTGAAAAACGTCCAGAAATGATTGAAGCTACTGACTGAATGAAAGGAGCTGGCATCTCACTCTCTTTGAATCTTCTTTATCATGCTAAGAGGAGCAGGAAAAAGCAAAAAATTTCAGAATTGCACCTTGCAATGCGGAAGAAATTACTGTTTGTGCATTTACAATATTCATTGATTTTTGCCATTGAAAAACATCATGTTATTCATATACCAGAAATGATTGAAGCTACTGACTGAATGAAAGGAGCTGGCATCTCACTCTCTTTGAATCTTCTTTATCATGCTAAGAGGAGCAGGAAAAAGCAAAAAATTTCAGAATTGCACCTTGCAATGCGGAGAAATTACTGTTTGTGCATTTACAATATTCAATGATTTTTGCCATTGAAAAACGTCCAGAAATGATTGAAGCTACTGACTGAATGAAGGAGCTGGCATCTCACTCTCTTTGAATCTTCTTTATCATGCTAAGAGGAGCAGGAAAAAGCAAAAAATTTCAGAATTGCACCTTGCAATGCGGAGAAATTACTGTTTGTGCATTTACAATATTCATTGATTTTTGCCATTGAAAAACATCATGTTATTCATATTCCAGAAATGATTGAAGCTACTGACTGAATGAAAGGAGCTGGCATCTCACTCTCTTTGAATCTTCTTTATCATGCTAAGAGGAGCAGGAAAAAGCAAAAAATTTCAGAATTGCACCTTGCAATGCGGAGAAATTACTGTTTGTGCATTTACAATATTCAATGATTTTTGCCATTGAAAAACGTCCAGAAATGATTGAAGCTACTGACTGAATGAAAGGAGCTGGCATCTCACTCTCTTTGAATCTTCTTTATCATGCTAAGAGGAGCAGGAAAAAGCAAAAAATTTCAGAATTGCACCTTGCAATGCGGAGAAATTACTGTTTGTGCATTTACAATATTCATTGATTTTTGCCATTGAAAAACATCATGTTATTCATATACCAGAAATGTTTGAAGCTACTGACTGAATGAAAGGAGCTGGCATCTCACTCTCTTTGAATCTTCTTTATCATGCTAAGAGGAGCAGGAAAAAGCAAAAAATTTCAGAATTGCACCTTGCAATGCGGAGAAATTACTGTTTGTGCATTTACAATATTCAATGATTTTTGCCATTGAAAAACGTCCAGAAATGATTGAAGCTACTGACTGAATGAAAGGAGCTGGCATCTCACTCTCTTTGAATCTTCTTTATCATGCTAAGAGGAGCAGGAAAAAGCAAAAAATTTCAGAATTGCACCTTGCAATGCGGAGAAATTACTGTTTGTGCATTTACAATATTCATTGATTTTTGCCATTGAAAAACATCATGTTATTCATATACCAGAAATGTTTGAAGCTACTGACTGAATGAAAGGAGCTGGCATCTCACTCTCTTTGAATCTTCTTTATCATGCTAAGAGGAGCAGGAAAAAGCAAAAAATTTCAGAATTGCACCTTGCAATGCGGAGAAATTACTGTTTGTGCATTTACAATATTCATTGATTTTTGCCATTGAAAAACGTCCAGAAATGATTGTAGCTACTGACTGAATGAAAGGAGCTGGCATCTCACTCTCTTTGAATCTTCTTTATCATGCTAAGAGGAGCAGGAAAAAGCAAAAAATTTCAGAATTGCACCTTGCAATGCGGAGAAATTACTGTTTGTGCATTTACAATATTCATTGATTTTTGCCATTGAAAAACGTCCCAGAAATGATTGAAGCTACTGACTGAATGAAAGGAGCTGGCATCTCACTCTCTTTGAATCTTGTTTATCATGCTAAGAGGAGCAGGAAAAAGCAAAAAATTTCAGAATGTGCATCTGCAATTGCAATGCGGAGAAATTACTGTTTGTGCATTTACAATATTCATTGATTTTTGCCATTGAAAAACGTCCAGAAATGATTGAAGCTACTGACTGAATGAAAGGAGCTGGCATCTCACTCTCTTTGAATCTTCTTTATCATGCTAAGAGGAGCAGGAAAAAGCAAAAAATTTCAGAATTGCACCTTGCAATGCGGAGAAATTACTGTTTGTGCATTTACAATATTCATTGATTTTTGCCATTGAAAAACATCATGTTATTCATATTCCAGAAATGATTGAAGCTACTGACTGAATGAAAGGAGCTGGCATCTCACTCTCTTTGAATCTTCTTTATCATGCTAAGAGGAGCAGGAAAAAGCAAAAAATTTCAGAATTGCACCTTGCAATGCGGAGAAATTACTGTTTGTGCATTTACAATATTCAATGATTTTTGCCATTGAAAAACGTCCAGAAATGATTGAAGCTACTGACTGAATGAAAGGAGCTGGCATCTCACTCTCTTTGAATCTTCTTTATCATGCTAAGAGGAGCAGGAAAAAGCAAAAAATTTCAGAATTGCACCTTGCAATGCGGAGAAATTACTGTTTGTGCATTTACAATATTCATTGATTTTTGCCATTGAAAAACATCATGTTATTCATATACCAGAAATGTTTGAAGCTACTGACTGAATGAAAGGAGCTGGCATCTCACTCTCTTTGAATCTTCTTTATCATGCTAAGAGGAGCAGGAAAAAGCAAAAAATTTCAGAATTGCACCTTGCAATGCGGAGAAATTACTGTTTGTGCATTTACAATATTCATTGATTTTTGCCATTGAAAAACGTCCAGAAATGATTGAAGCTACTGACTGAATGAAAGGAGCTGGCATCTCACTCTCTTTGAATCTTCTTTATCATGCTAAGAGGAGCAGGAAAAAGCAAAAAATTTCAGAATTGCACCTTGCAATGCGGAGAAATTACTGTTTGTGCATTTACAATATTCATTGATTTTTGCCATTGAAAAACGTCCAGAAATGATTGAAGCTACTGACTGAATGAAAGGAGCTGGCATCTCACTCTCTTTGAATCTTGTTTATCATGCTAAGAGGAGCAGGAAAAAGCAAAAAATTTCAGAATTGCACCTTGCAATGCGGAGAAATTACTGTTTGTGCATTTACAATATTCATTGATTTTTGCCATTGAAAAACGTCCAGAAATGATTGAAGCTACTGACTGAATGAAAGGAGCTGGCATCTCACTCTCTTTGAATCTTCTTTATCATGCTAAGAGGAGCAGGAAAAAGCAAAAAATTTCAGAATTGCACCTTGCAATGCGGAGAAATTACTGTTTGTGCATTTACAATATTCATTGATTTTTGCCATTGAAAAACATCATGTTATTCATATACCAGAAATGTTTGAAGCTACTGACTGAATGAAAGGAGCTGGCATCTCACTCTCTTTGAGTCTTCTTTATCATGCTAAGAGGAGCAGAAAAAAGCAAAAAATTTCAGAATTGCACCTTGCAATGCGGAGAAATTACTGTTTGTGCATTTACAATATTCATTGATTTTTGCCATTGAAAAACGTCCAGAAATGATTGAAGCTACTGACTGAATGAAAGGAGCTGGCATCTCACTCTCTTTGAATCTTGTTTATCATGCTAAGAGGAGCAGGAAAAAGCAAAAAATTTCAGAATTGCACCTTGCAATGCGGAGAAATTACTGTTTGTGCATTTACAATATTCATTGATTTTTGCCATTGAAAAACGTCCAGAAATGATTGAAGCTACTGACGAATGAAAGGAGCTGGCATCTCACTCTCTTTGAATCTTCTTTATCATGCTAAGAGGAGCAGGAAAAAGCAAAAAATTTCAGAATTGCACCTTGCAATGCGGAGAAATTACTGTTTGTGCATTTACAATATTCATTGATTTTTGCCATTGAAAAACATCATGTTATTCATATACCAGAAATGATTGAAGCTACTGACTGAATGAAAGGAGCTGGCATCTCACTCTCTTTGAATCTTCTTTATCATGCTAAGAGGAGCAGGAAAAAGCAAAAAATTTCAGAATTGCACCTTGCAATGCGGAGAAATTACTGTTTGTGCATTTACAATATTCATTGATTTTTGCCATTGAAAAACGTCCAGAAATGATTGAAGCTACTGACTGAATGAAAAGAGCTGGCATCTCACTCTCTTTGAATCTTGTTTATCACGCTAAGAGGAGCAGGAAAAAGCAAAAAATTTCAGAATTGCACCTTGCAATGCGGAGAAATTACTGTTTGTGCATTTACAATATTCATTGATTTTTGCCATTGAAAAACGTCCAGAAATGATTGAAGCTACTGACTGAATGAAAGGAGCTGGCATCTCACTCTCTTTGAATCTTCTTTATCATGCTAAGAGGAGCAGGAAAAAGCAAAAAATTTCAGAATTGCACCGTGCAATGCGGAGAAATTACTGTTTGTGCATTTACAATATTCATTGATTTTTGCCATTGAAAAACATCATGTTATTCATATACCAGAAATGATTGAAGCTACTGACTGAATGAAAGGAGCTGGCATCTCACTCTCTTTGAATCTTCTTTATCATGCTAAGAGGAGCAGGAAAAAGCAAAAAATTTCAGAATTGCACCTTGCAATGCGGAGAAATTACTGTTTGTGCATTTACAATATTCAATGATTTTTGCCATTGAAAAACGTCCAGAAATGATTGAAGCTACTGACTGAATGAAAGGAGCTGGCATCTCACTCTCTTTGAATCTTCTTTATCATGCTAAGAGGAGCAGGAAAAAGCAAAAAATTTCAGAATTGCACCTTGCAATGCGGAGAAATTACTGTTTGTGCATTTACAATATTCATTGATTTTTGCCATTGAAAAACATCATGTTATTCATATTCCAGAAATGATTGAAGCTACTGACTGAATGAAAGGAGCTGGCATCTCACTCTCTTTGAATCTTCTTTATCATGCTAAGAGGAGCAGGAAAAAGCAAAAATTTCAGAATTGCACCTTGCAATGCGGAGAAATTACTGTTTGTGCATTTACAATATTCATTGATTTTTGCCATTGAAAAACATCATGTCCAGAAATGATTGAAGCTACTGACTGAATGAAAGGAGCTGGCATCTCACTCTCTTTGAATCTTCTTTATCATGCTAAGAGGAGCAGGAAAAAGCAAAAAATTTCAGAATTGCACCTTGCAATGCGGAGAAATTACTGTTTGTGCATTTACAATATTCATTGATTTTTGCCATTGAAAAACGTCCAGAAATGATTGAAGCTACTGACTGAATGAAAGGAGCTGGCATCTCACTCTCTTTGAATCTTGTTTATCATGCTAAGAGGAGCAGGAAAAAGCAAAAAATTTCAGAATTGCACCTTGCAATGCGGAGAAATTACTGTTTGTGCATTTACAATATTCATTGATTTTTGCCATTGAAAAACGTCCAGAAATGATTGAAGCTACTGACTGAATGAAAGGAGCTGGCATCTCACTCTCTTTGAATCTTCTTTATCATGCTAAGAGGAGCAGGAAAAAGCAAAAAATTTCAGAATTGCACCTTGCAATGCGGAGAAATTACTGTTTGTGCATTTACAATATTCATTGATTTTTGCCATTGAAAAACGTCCAGAAATGATTGAAGCTACTGACTGAATGAAAGGAGCTGGCATCTCACTCTCTTTGAATCTTGTTTATCATGCTAAGAGGAGCAGGAAAAAGCAAAAATTTCAGAATTGCACCTTGCAATGCGGAGAAATTACTGTTTGTGCATTTACAATATTCAATGATTTTTGCCATTGAAAAACAGTCCAGAAATGATTGAAGCTACTGACTGAATGAAAGGAGCTGGCATCTCACTCTCTTTGAATCTTCTTTACCATGCTAAGAGGAGCAGGAAAAAGCAAAAAATTTCAGAATTGCACCTTGCAATGCGGAGAAATTACTGTTTGTGCATTTACAATATTCATTGATTTTTGCCATTGAAAAACATCATGTTATTCATATTCCAGAAATGATTGAAGCTACTGACTGAATGAAAGGAGCTGGCATCTCACTCTCTTTGAATCTTCTTTATCATGCTAAGAGGAGCAGGAAAAAGCAAAAAATTTCAGAATTGCACCTTGCAATGCGGAGAAATTACTGTTTGTGCATTTACAATATTCATTGATTTTTGCCATTGAAAAACATCGAATGTTATTCATATTCCAGAAATGATTGAAGCTACTGACTGAATGAAAGGAGCTGGCATCTCACTCTCTTTGAATCTTCTTTATCATGCTAAGAGGAGCAGGAAAAAGCAAAAAATTTCAGAATTGCACCTTGCAATGCGGAGAAATTACTGTTTGTGCATTTACAATATTCATTGATTTTTGCCATTGAAAAACGTCCAGAAATGATTGAAGCTACTGACTGAATGAAAGGAGCTGGCATCTCACTCTCTTTGAATCTTGTTTATCATGCTAAGAGGAGCAGGAAAAAGCAAAAAATTTCAGAATTGCACCTTGCAATGCGGAGAAATTACTGTTTGTGCATTTACAATATTCATTGATTTTTGCCATTGAAAAACGTCCAGAAATGATTGAAGCTACTGACTGAATGAAAGGAGCTGGCATCTCACTCTCTTTGAATCTTCTTTATCATGCTAAGAGGAGCAGGAAAAAGCAAAAAATTTCAGAATTGCACCTTGCAATGCGGAGAAATTACTGTTTGTGCATTTACAATATTCATTGATTTTTGCCATTGAAAAACTCCTGTCCAGAAATGATTGAAGCTACTGACTGAATGAAAGGAGCTGGCATCTCACTCTCTTTGAATCTTGTTTATCATGCTAAGAGGAGCAGGAAAAAGCAAAAATTTCAGAATTGCACCTTGCAATGCGGAGAAATTACTGTTTGTGCATTTACAATATTCATTGATTTTTGCCATTGAAAAACGTCCAGAAATGATTGAAGCTACTGACTGAATGAAAGGAGCTGGCATCTCACTCTCTTTGAATCTTCTTTACATGCTAAGAGGAGCAGGAAAAAGCAAAAAATTTCAGATTGCACCTTGCAATGCGGAGAAATTACTGTTTGTGCATTTACAATATTCATTGATTTTTTGCCTTTGAAAA